>NC_084755.1:6016112-6046112 GCF_033978785.1 Entelurus aequoreus
AAGAGTTGGACAATATCGGCATATCGGATATCGGCAAAAAGCCATTATCGGACATCCCTAATATATATATATATATATATATATATATATATATATATATATATATATATATATATATATATATATATATATATATATATATATATATATAGTTTTGTTTAGTTTTTTTAGGTTTAGTACAGTATGCAGTGCTACTCGGATGGAAAAGGACAGAGTTATAGTGTTCCTAAAGATCACTAACCCATAAAGAAAAAAATGTGTGACTTAATGACCAAATGGAAAAATGCCTAACAACAACAACAACAACAGTGGCGAGGCAGCAGTGTGATGGCGTGCAGTGTATAAAGTGAATAAAGACGACATTAACAGAATCTTGTGCTGCAGGCGACATGATGGTGTCCTCATTGTGGTCGCTGCAGCTGATCGTCACATGGACAGTCCACACACACGCACACACACACACACACACACGCACACACGCGCGCACACACACTTCCTGCCCCATGAGAGCAGGCCCCCCTGAGGGTTTTATCTAATCAACAGATTCCATATTAAAGCATCACAACCAGCATAAACTGGATTCCTTGAAAAAGCCTTTGAAAGTCTTCCTGTTGACGCCGGGATTGAATAGTGAGCTAGTGACAATAATGCACGCCTACATGTCACTACTTACAAGATTAGCGTCACCATTAAACACAGGACAAAGATTTTATGCAAATGAATTGTATTTAGCGACTGAATGTAAGAATAATAATCTAATGTGAATGCTGTCTTTCTTCCCACAGTGGGAAAGTCCCACACAGCCATGTTTGTTTACCGTGAGCTCCGAAGAAATACTTGCTTCTCCAGAATGATACAACTGTTATGGTTTTAAATGGACATTTAAGTGTATTTTCTGTGTCGGCAGCTTTTTAAGCAGAGTTTCAAAAGAGCCTTCCTAGCCATGCTGGCGTTTCAGTGTTCGATGTGTTGAAGTGTGATGCTTTTCTCCTCGTCGCAGGTGCGCAGAACAATGAGTGAACATAGCAGAGGGGAAAGGCTTTCGCCGAAACACGATCGACGCCACGTTTGTTTACGACCAGCTCAAAGGACATTTAGGACAGGCCAGCTTCTCAAGAATGATAACAGATAACTTATTAATATCTATTTTTGTTTTAAAAATACACGCAATTGTACTCTGTGCTTATTTTCTATCAAACTGGCTTAAGGGCAGCTTCTTTTAGCAGTGCAAGCGTCTTCGTAGCTTTCATAACATCCCACCTGGCGATGCTGGCCTTTCAATGTTCGATGTGTTGAAGTGTGATGTTTTTCTCCTCCTTACAGGTCAGCAGGACAATTAGTAAAAAATAGCACAGGGGAAGTCTTTCTCTGAAACAGTGACAAAGTCTCAACACCACGTTTGTTTACGACAGGCCTGCTTCTCCAGAATGATACCAATAACTGATAACTTATTAATATCTATTTTTGTTTTAAAAAATACTCTTAATTGTATTTTGTGCTTATTTTCTACAAAACTGGCATTAGGGCAGCTTTTTCAGCAGGGCAGGGGTCTTCGTAGCTATCAACATCCCACCTAGCAATGCTGGCGTTTCAATGTTCGATGTGTTGAAGCGTGATGTTTCCCCCCTCCATACATTGCAGAACATTTGGTGCAAATAGCACACAACAAAAGTCTTTTTTTTTTTCCAGCTGTGTTTACAGCAAGCTTGGTATCGATGCTATTGAAATGCAGATGTGGATGTCCAATTCTACTTCCTGTTGGTTGTTTGCTGCCTCATCAGAAAGACACGGCAGACGTACAGTTTGTGTGTTCACACACGCTCAGCCTCATTTCCAACACTGGCCTACTTGCTGCCCGGGCAACAACCTATTTGCAGCCAACAATACAAACACTGTCTGCTGTGTGAGTGTGTGTGTGTGTGTGTGTGTGTGTGTGTGTGTGTTCTGGCAATGCTGACTTAATGGGGACATGGCTCTGTCACCGTTAGGGGACCTCTGAAGGTATGGGGACAAAAAAAAGGGAAACCTTTTTAAATGATAGTCAGATCCATTCTGAAGATGCCTAAGTGATTTTTAAGCTTTGGCCCATAAAACATGTTTACTGCTTAGTTTGAGTGTGAGACATTTGCACAGCAGCCCCTTAATCGGACTGAAGCTGGTACTAAACTTTTTTTTTAATTTTTTTAAATGGTCCTCAGTAGTCACGTACAAATTTGTGTGAATTATGCAAAACGATTTAAATGTGGTCCCCATGAACCATATTAACTGTTTTTCCCCAGGGTCCCCAGTAAGAATGATCAGCACATGACTTCATCAATCCAGAGATTTAAAGGCCTACTGAAAGCCACTACTAGCGACCACGCAGTCTGATAGTTTATATATCAATGATGAAATCTTAACATTGCAACACATGCCAACACGGCCGGGTTAACTTATAAAGTGACATTTTACATTTGCCGCCACACTTCCGGTTGAAAAAGCCTTCGGAGGATGACGTATGCGCGTGACGTAGCCCGGGGAACAGAGGTATGCCTTCCCCATTGAATACAATACAAAATAGCTGTTTTCATCTCATTCTGGGTGTATTCTAGACATCTGTGTTGGTGAATCTGTTGCAATTTGTTCATTGCATTATGGAGAAAGAAGCTGAGCAAGCAAAGAAGAAAGTTGTCGGTGCGAAGCGTCTATTTTGCGAGGGAAGTCAGATAGAATAGATCTGCTATCCCCGTTTAAATAAAAAAAATTCATTTCAGTAGGCCTTTAAAGACGTGTGTGTGTGTGTGTGTGTGTGTGCGTGTGTGTGTGTGCGTGTGTGTGTGTGTGTGTGTGTGTGTTTCCACGGGAGAGAAAAAGCCCTTTTGAAGCAATATGTGCTCAATGTCAAAAACAAATGTGACGCACTTTTGCTTGCTCATCGCACATAAAGTGTTGGGAAGTGCACAACTAGGACTAGGAACCACGAGGACCGAGGTCGGTAACCCGCGGCTCTTTAGCGCCGACCTGGTGGATCCCTGGGGCTTTTACAAAAATGCATGAAAATGTGTGGTTCAGGATAAGAATAGACTGCAGCGCATGGTACGTGCTGCTGAGAAGGTGATTGGCTGCAAGCTCCCATCCCTCCAGGACTTGTTCTCCTCCAGGACCAGGAGGCGTGTGGGTGGGATCACAGCTGACTCTTCTCACCCTGGACACACACTATTCTCCCCTCTCCCCTCAGGCAGGAGACTACGCTCCATCCAGACCCACACCTCAACAGTTTTTTCCCCTGGGCCATCAGGCAAATGAACAATAACTCCTAACAGCAGCTCCTTGAATTCCATCTGATAGCTCAGTTACAGCTCTTTTTATTACCAAATATGTGTTTTATGTTGCACCATTGCACCAAGAAAAATTCCTAGTTTGTGAACCCGTTCTCAAACAATGGCAATAAAACTATTCTGATTCTGAAAAGATGTTTTGTGTAGGAGGACAAACCTTCCTAATTGTTATAAATTCCACAGTTTCCTTCAACATGCTTCACTGAAGTCAGCATTTGGCAAGCACCAAATCTGTCCTAATTTCCGCGCTCCTTGAACTCACCCTAGTTTGTTGACATGTACAACTTTCTCCGACGTCGCCACAGAAACGTGTTTTATGCCACGCCTTTGTCTCATTTTGTCCACCAAGCGTTTTGTACTGTGCGTGCATGCACAAATGTGAACTTTGTGGATGTTATGGACTTGTGTG
This sequence comes from Entelurus aequoreus, assembly GCF_033978785.1. NCBI lineage: Eukaryota > Metazoa > Chordata > Actinopteri > Syngnathiformes > Syngnathidae > Entelurus > Entelurus aequoreus. Next base: position 6,019,839 of record NC_084755.1, read on the forward strand.
GAGTGATAATCAGCCATATTTGGTCAGTGCACGACTGCAAGCTAATTACTTACAAATTAACGGGTTTTGTTAAAAAAAAATGCAATCGATTAAGAATCGCTACAAATAAGAATCGCATTTAATTCGAAACATTTATTTTATTTCGAATCCTCATTATCGAATGAGACTGCAGTGTGAACGCTGCAGTCTCGCTCATTCCAGCAATAATTGGGTTCAGAACATGTTGACTTTGATGGCACAAAATCCTTGAAATTGCCACAAAATGTGCCAGGACTGAGACCGACTCGAATTGGAGCCATGTTTACGTCATTCAACCCTGTTTCGACTACACATGCACCTCCTGGTACCCCAGCACCTCCAAAACCCTCAAATCAAGACTCCAAACATCTCAAAACAAGCTAGTCAGGTTACTTCTAGACCTCCACCCCAGATCCCACCTCACTCCTACCCACTTCTCCAAAGTGGGCTGGCTCAGGGTAGAGGACAGAGTTAAACAACTTGCACTGAGCCTAGTCTATAAAATCCGCTACACCTCCCTGATACCGAAGTACATGTCAAACTACTTCCTTAACGTAAATGACCGCCATAACCACAACACCAGGGGGAGCTCCACTAACCACGTTGAACCCAGATTCCGATCTAACAAAGGTCTTAACTCATTCTCCTTCTATGCCACATCAATATCAATACAGGTGTAAAAGAAAGTGCATCTCTATCCTCCTTCAAAACCGCACTAAAAGAACACCTCCAGCCAACTACAACCCTAAACTAACACCCTCCCCCCACCACATCCCACCTCCCCGGATTGTAAATAATCAAATCTAAATAAACAAATGTATATACTTGTTCTTATGCTTTCTGAGTACATATCCTACCAAGTCACACCTACACTGTTTCAATGTCCATTTCTCTGATGATACCATTGTTGATGACTGAAGTGCTGATATCAACCCAACCTAACCCCCCCAACATCCCACCCCCCGGATTGTAAATAATTCAATGTATATACTCTGATGATTAACTTGTGTGATGACTTTATTATGATGATAGTATATATTTGTACCATGAATTGATTTACTTGGACCCCGGACTTAAACAAGTGTAAAAACTTATTGGGGTGTTACCATTTAGTGGTCAATTGTACGGAATATGTACTGTACTGTGCAATCTACTAATAAAAGCTTCAATCAATCAACGTCATGATGTCATGTCTGGCAGATCAATCATGCCTCTCACCTGAATAGTAGAAGGTTGTGGACATAAACCCACAAGTTGGTCAACTTTGACATCCGACTCAGACCCGGGGAATGGTGAGAAAGACACAAAAAAACCGCTTGTTAGTGGTAAGGATTAGGATTCATTCTTCATCTAAATGGGAAGATATAAACATCCCATCAGTCTTTATCCCAGTGAGAGCAGACATTGTACAGTAAGTGATTGTTGTATTATGTTGATCGTTTGTATATCTTGTTTAGCACTTAGCATGTATATCTTGTTTAGCACTTAGCGATACTGCTACATGATGCTTAGTGTTTGACTGAAGCTGCATCTGTTTAGCACACAGCTTCTAAAAGTTGTACATCATCCTCCTTATATTCAGGCTCAAAAATAGAAGTTTCTGGATCATCATGTTTCCCAAAGTAGTCTTTTTTGTCTCTTTTTTAGTCTGCCATGATTAGTAGTGTTGTTGTTGTTGAAGGAAATAGTGAACGTAGTGAAATACGCCGCTTAAAATGTCATTATGAATGTTACTTCATAACATACAGTATATACTTACATCATGTATATATTACATGTTATTATGAATGTTACTACATGACATATATACTTACATCATGTATATATTACATGTTATTATGAATGTTACTACATGACATATATACTTACATCGTGTATATATTACATGTTATTATGAATGTTACTACATGACATATATACTTACATCATGTATATATTACATGTTATTATGAATTTTACTACATGACATATATACTTACATCATGTATATATTACATGTTATTATGAATGTTACTACATGACATATATACTTACATCATGTATATATTACATGTTATTATGAATGTTACTACATGACATATATACTTACATCATGTATATATTACATGTTATTATGAATGTTACTACATGACATATATACTTACATCATGTATATATGACATGTTATTATGAATGTTACTACATGACATATATACTTACATCATGTATATATTACATGTTATTATGAATGTTACTACATGACATATATACTTACATCATGTATATATGACATGTTATTATGAATGTTACTACATTACATATATATACTTACATCATGTATATATTACATGTTATTATGAATGTTACTACATGACATATATACTTACATCATGTATATATGACATGTTATTATGAATGTTACTACATGACATATATACTTACATCATGTATATATGACATGTTATTATGAATGTTACTACATGACATATATACTTACGTCATGTATATATGACATGTTATTATGAATGTTACTACATGACATATATACTTACATCATGTATATACTACATGTTATTATGAATGTTACTACATGACATATATACTTACATCATGTATATATGACATGTCATTATGAATGTTACTACATGACATATATACTTACATCATGTATATATTACATGTTATTATGAATGTTACTACATTACATATATATACTTACATCATGTATATATTACATGTTATTATGAATGTTACTACATGACATATATACTTACATCATGTATATATGACATGTTATTATGAATGTTACTACATGACATATATACTTACATCATGTATATATTACATGTTATTATGAATGTTACTACATGACATATATACTTACGTCATGTATATATTACATGTTATTATGAATGTTACTACATGACATATATACTTACATCATGTATATACTACATGTTATTATGAATGTTACTACATGACATATATACTTACAGCGTGTATATAAAACCTTCATGGAGGTTTTGGGATGTTTTAAATGTGCTTTATAGGCGGAATAGAGAGACTGTATTCCCCATTGTTAGATGACTTTTGCTAGCATTTATTTACAAGTTAGAATGCATTAAAAAACATGTTTTCTTGTCTCACATAAGGTTTGTGAATGATAAGCAACATTTCAGTTTCCTGCTGCGGTCAATACAGTCTATCACCTGATGATGGTTTGGGAAACTTCTGAAATTCTGCCTTTCTTGCTCCGAGTGAACGGATGTGTGGTCAGATAAATTTTTACATAACAAACCCGACTTCCCTACAAACAGGACCAGTGTTGGTAGATTACGACAGACTAGCTTATTAATACAGAGGTTTATTCAAAACAATAAAACATTTCTTTTACAACAATCACATGTCTCCACCAAAACAAAAACAGGCTTATTTTGTCAAATGTTCAATTTAAGTTCTGTCTCCATCTTGTGGCGCTTACTTGTAATTGTTGTTTCCGTACTAAAAGTCACTGGCCAGCTTTAGAGGAAGCAATATTTACAGTTTGTGGCCAGCTTTACGTCTTACTTAGTCGCTTATGATGAGCTCGTCGCAGCCCCAGTCTTCGTAGCTCCCATCTGGAAGGTACCTGCGGATGATGATGGGGATCTTGCCGCACCTGGTGGACGAGACCAGCAACCAGGCTTGTCAATGTGCTCAGTGCTCGTCCCAACCTGTTGCTCCAGGTCTGCTTGTTAGTACGAGTACGCAAGTTCGGTTCGTGTTCTGTTTGTGCGTCTGATCCAAAACTCACTTCTCAATGCATAACTCTTATTATTTGATGCTTTGCAATCATTTAACACGAGTGTCCGACATTGTAATATTTATAGGCTAGAAAAGAGGAAACGCATAATTAGTCTCTTTTAAAGCAAAGAGTGGCAGCATTGTTAAACAATTCAAAACGGGGTCTCCACTCTCTCTGCACAAGGTTTTCAGCAAACCTTCTAAAATACATTGAGTTGATTTGTTAAATGACGTCTAATATTCTAAAAACATGATGAATTTGTCACAGAATAATGACAAACCAGCTACATTATTATCATCATCCACTTGTTCATTAATCACCATTTGTGTTTTGTTGTTGTTTGTGGGTGTTGGCTAGCAAAAACAAATGCTAATTTATTTAGATAAGCAGCACATGTGGAAAATGTTATATCACAACTATGGTGGCAAAAATGATGACAGTATTGTTGAATGTGCTCAAAATGTACTTATACACACACTAAACTTACACTTATTTTGTTCAGTAACTAAAATAGACAGTTTGAAAGGCCACTATTTTGTGTTTCTTATGCTTCATTGACAGTATTTTGGTCATTTTATCTGTTTTAAACATCGGTTTGTACTCTGGCACTTTAAGATGCATTCAAATGAAAAGTACGTCACAAATAAAATGTATTAGTATTTCTGGTGAGCGTTGTGGCGTCCGACTCTGTCCAGCGGTCCTTGAATGCATCATGAATGTTCTCTTATCAATCGTGGTTTTTCCATAATTTTATTTCAAAACGGTAATACAGACCGTCGGGAGGCTTACTATATTAACATAATACCCAAGCGCAACAAATACTTTTAGACACATTGCCCAGTAGAAACGACTCAAAGTAAGACTAGAAATGATCTACAAAGTCAATGAAATTGCAGTCGTACAGCAAAATAGTAGTGACGGGAAAAGCAGGTATGACTTACTTGAGCTCTTTCATGGCGATTTGTAACGGGTCAGTTTCTCCTTCCAGCTCCACCATGACAGGTGCACACATCCTGGTGGTAAGGAACAAACATAAATCTAAAACTGACATCATCAAAATGTTTCTCAATATACATTTTAAAAGGAGGTCATGGGATTTTGTTTATACATTTGAACACTTCATTGTGGTCTACATAACATGTAATGGTGCTTCTTTGCTCAAAATGTTGCATAGATGTTTTACACATCATCTGGATGCCCAGTTTTGTGGGCGGGCTTATTTACAACACCTCTACTTCTACAGGCTCTTCTGGCAGCCATCTTTGTTGTAGATTTTAGTGCTTCCACAGCGAGTCTACTGACAGATATAAGTTAGAACTGCACGCTACTTTGTATTAGAAATGGCGACAGCGCGGGATGCATGTGCATGTACGAGCAAGTCTGCCCCACAACAAGAGGATGGAGGAAAAAGGAGGAGCTTATTGACTACAATGGCGGACTCACGCAAAGCGCTTTGGGTAAATGACTACCATATATGGATAATCTGCCGAGTAAATGAATTTCAGCAGTCAGGTTAGCTTGTGGCTAAAACCTTCACATTTGTCATAATCACAGGCAACTTTTGACACACACAAAAATTGCAAAAATGAATCCAAATGTAACTATTTATACAAAAAAAAGAAGAAGTTAGAACTAAATAAAAAATTCAGAAATTTACAGTACTGGTGGGATAATAATGATAATGATACAAAAATATTTTTCAATAATCATGTAATTTATAGAGAATTTTTTTATTCTAACATCAGCATGTGACATGTAATCATGTCATCATAATAAGTCTATGCAGGCTGAATTGGAATCATCTCAGCTTGAAGAACATTCATGTCATTTCTATTCCATTATTGGAATCATGTTGAAGTGATGACATCAGATTAGCTGACATAGATTAAATCAATAAAAAAGTATAGTACCATTGGTTGCCATCATAGATGTCTTCAAACTAAATCACTGTTGTTTCTCAAATACAAATAATTCGTAAAAAATATGAATAATGTTGCAATATTTTAACATGCCACTCTATGGCAATTACATTATCGTCTGAATATCAACATTGAAAACTACTACAAAGAAATGACCTATGATTTTAAAATAGTATTATGTTAAATACAAGTTAAGGGAGAGGAAATTAGGCATTTAATAAATTCAGTTTTAGTGCGTATTTCCCTACTTAGCAGCTAAGAACACTGTAAGAGACGTTTCCTTCATGAGAGCGGCAACTCCTTTCTTCCATCCCAACATTACAGCAGCATCAAGTGCAGATTGCCTAATTTTCCCCTTTTCTTGAATGGATAACTATTTTCTGGATAGGCTTTGGAATATTCTTCATGGAATAACTGTCATTTTGTTTTTGGTTTGAGACTCGTTTGCAATTTTCCTCCAGCTGATTACACGACCGTGCATTCGGTTGACAACGATGGCGATTTGTTGCCTGGCGTTTGGCAGTGGAGCTAGAAGTAGCCTCTCGCACAGCTTACGGAATCGCTGGACAGGAAGTTATCAGAGCAGTGCCTATTGTGATTGTTTGGTACGGTTATTTCGCGACTTCACGAACAAAAAATGTTTAAAAGGATTTTTAAGTTATTCTTTTTTAATGGGAAACCATAGTTTTTAACACTGATTATCAAAAACCGTACTCATTAAGGTAAAACCGTAGTTGTTGGCAGGTACGTGATTACGCAACGTCCTATGGAAATCAGGGGACCCCGAATAACCACTGAATCCAAAAGGGCCGCAGACTGGCACACACACACACACACACACACACACACACACACACACACACACACTCTTTCCAATTGTGTTCAGGTCAATGTGTCAGTTTCCACCGACTGCGGAACGTCACCGACATGCCGTTGCCATTCCACATTGCAGCGCTAAAATGACGCAGAGCTTCTATTTTTGCCGGTCGCCGCAACAAATCCATTCAATTTAGCTAAAATCTCTAGTGTTGGACAGGAAGTGATATACAAAAAACAAAATATTCAGTTTCCTTTCCAAATAAAATACTCCTGTATTCTGTCAAACATTAAAAGAATAATGTACAGGCATATCCCGGGCAGCTAAATGGGGGTTTGGGCATAGACATCTTGAAAGTAGACCCAGCATTGGCTGCTGTGACGCGAGAAATTGGGCCGCCATCTTGAAGTGGTGATGAGAAGCCGGCGAGCAGCCTAAACTGACAGTTGACAGGTAGAAAACAAAGATGCTAAACTGACAGTTGACAGGTAGAAAACAAAGATGCTAAACTGACAGTTGACAGGTAGAAAACAAAGATGCTAAACTGACAGTTGACAGGTAGAAAACAAAGATGCTAAAGTGACAGTTGACAGGTAGAAAACAAAGATGCTAAAGTGACAGTTGACAGGTAGAAAACAAAGATGCTAAACTGACAGTTGACAGGTAGAAAACAAAGATGCTAAACTGACAGTTGACAGGTAGAAAACAAAGATGCTAAACTGACAGTTGACAGGTAGAAAACAAAGATGCTAAACTGACAGTTGACAGGTAGAAAACAAAGATGCTAAACTGACAGTTGACAGGTAGAAAACAAAGATGCTAAACTGACAGTTGACAGGTAGAAAACAAAGATGCTAAACTGACAGTTGACGGGTAGAAAACAAAGATGCTAAACTGACAGTTGACAGGTAGAAAACAAAGATGCTAAACTGACAGTTGACAGGTAGAAAACAAAGATGCTAAACTGATAGTTGACGGGTAGAAAACAAAGATGCTAAACTGACAGTTGACAGGTAGAAAACAAAGATGGTGTTCAGCGTTTTCCTGCTCAAATGAGCGGACTGTTGAAAATAGGAATCGGGGTATTACTTTTCACAAGTAAGATTCAACATTAACGTACTATTGGTTGTATTTTGTGATTATGATGCATTCTCATTTTAGGCAAAGTATAAGACAAGACTTTCTTAACAGTATAATTGTAACCAGGAATAAGTCTTCAAGTAACAATATTCAAATACTAACATTGTTGGGTAAGACAGAATTTGCTTTTATTCTGAATCAGTGAAACAGATTGGTGGTTTTAGCTGATATAAAGAATTTCAGGTGTTTATATATGTTTATGTTTAAGTATTTGGCAGACGCTTTTATCCAAAGCGACATACATAAAAAATACATATAAAACAATCACTGTAAACATGATCATTTAAGGGAAGAATGTAATAAAAAATATCAATACAAAGTGTCAAGACAGAATAAACTCTCTGCTGCTGCAGCAACAGAGATACAGTCTATAAGATATATAGATATCTAATGTTGTTTATGTAGGATATATACGCATGTATATATAACCTAATCATATTGTTTCTTCAATTTAAAAATAGCTGACCCTTCTCTGGGATTATATTCCCAGTTTTGATCTCGGACGTCTGGTCATTTATAGCATATAAGAATATTATATTACTGTTAAGCAAACTATGAATAATAAAACATGTGTCTTTTATCATAGCTACACATATGACAAAAAGGCACGTAGAAATCAGTGGTATTCAGTGAGGTAAGATGAATTAAATGCGCTGACAGTTCATTGCTCCTGCCAAATGAATTGCACTGAGTGGAGCGGATCACCACTCCAAGATGGCGGCCCCGCGTCTCGTCAGCGCCAGTAGGCAGTAGCGCTCCATGCTACGTACCATTAGAAGATGTCTATGGGTTTGGGGGCCTGTGTCAAATATCAACTGACAGAGACCGGAACTGGTTGTGTGACACGATGGCCAGGGATGATGTAACTGTTGTAGGGATGATACTCAAAACCGGTTTTCCCGGTTGTTTGATAAGAAAAGAACCGAGTCCTTGGACTCGAATCCCTTTTTGAGAACTGGTACCCGTTATCGAGACCACTATAGTAAAGAAAAAGAGTTGATTCTTTATTCGAATCCCGTCCCGACCAGAAATGCTCCGTGGGACATCACAAGAAATGACATCACGTAGCTCAGTCATTAGGCGCAGATAGCGAAAGCAGGAAAAAAATGAACGGGAAAAAGCGCTCCAAGGTGTAATAAAGTTCAAAACAAAAGCTATAATCCATCAAATAACTTACTGAGAGATTTGAGCAGACTACAAACACATGACCAACACTTTTACGACCAACCGGAAACATAGCAACCAGGCTAGCAACGCACCTCCTTTCCGGCAGCTGTCGCAACGTTCTTAAAACAACCGCAGCACATACATATATATACAACATATCTCCCTTTTTTAACTTTTGTTTTTCTCTCCTTGTAAACAAAACAAAATCACACTGTATATGTGTTGTCTGTCTAATTATAAATAATGCAGACGAGGCGTGTTGGCTGAGTTCTTGACGTTTACTTTCACAGCGTGGCAACATGCAACACTTTTCGGGGCTACCGCGCATGCTCGTCACTCCCGTTGCATGCTGGGTAGTGTAGTTGTTATATTCCCTAGCTCATAACATCTTTCCCCCTATAAAGAAATAATGTTAACTCAATAAAGTGTATTTCTTTTTTTAGCTTTAACTTTTCATTTTTTAGCATTGTAACCACATTTGCAAACAACTTTTCTCTTCATAGAATTTTCTTTCAATAAAGAAATAAAGTGCAAAAATGTCCAAGCATCATAACAAACAGTTGTCAAATAGCAGCAGAAGTGCACTTTTTGGAGAGCTGTATTATTTTCAGTTTTGTGCCCAAGGGACTGATTTTATTTAACACTATATTATTATTTATACACCTATAGTGATCACAGAGACAGATTGTTTTTGTGTTACTGTATATATTTGTTTCTCTGAAAAATCCCACTTAATATACTTTGGGTAACAACAGTCAATATTTTTTTTATTTTATATTATTTTTTCATGTGGGTAACAGTCAATATTTATTTATTTATTAGATTTTATTTTTTTATTATATAATAAAAGTGAGCTTTTGTTACACCAAATATTGTGTGTTTTTTTCCATATACAACAACCTATCTGGACTCCATAAGAGAATCGATAAGGAATCGGTTCGATAAGAGGATTCGATAATAGGCTCGAACTCGATAATTCCTTATCAAACATCATCCCTTAACTGTTGTATTGTTGCTTGCTGCCCCAAATAAAAGTGCTTTATCAAGGCAGGACCAAGTTTATTTGCTTCTGCGTCTCTGGAAAGACAGAATAAACGTTTTGTGGTCGGCTTTATTACTAACTCCCTTATGACGCGATTCGCAAGATCTCGTAAAGGTTTGCGCTATTTCGCTGCACGACGGATCTGCAACAGACTGGTGCTGGGGACCGCAGAGGGCGGCGGAGAAGCCGGTCCGCGGCCGTTTCCGATTCAGTGGAAATCCGGGGTAAAAAAAATGCCACATCGAAAGATGGATATAAAGCGACTTGAAGATGGTGTGTTCAACATTTTGACCAAAGAACCCTTACATGTCAAGTAGACCACAAGGACATGTTTTAAAAAACATAATATGACCATTTTAAGACAAGAGAAGCAATACTTACGCTATCTGGAGAGCTCTGGTGCCCAAAACTCTGGCTCGCTCATATTTGGTCATGTATTGTGTTGTTATTCTCTTCTGGTTGGCTTGCTGGCCCTCCCGTGCAGGTAGGATCTGCACATTCTCTCGATCCTCCTGTTACGTGGCACATTAAAAACGTTGGAGGAGTATTTGTCAAACAGACATACCTTTGTGTCCTTCAACTCACATCTTCCGCATTACCCAGATCATCTAATCCCTCATCCTCTTCGGCGTCATCAAAATCTCCGTCATCGAAGCTAAAATGATGAGGATAAGATTAAATCACAAATTGCAGAGCGAATAGTCACACAATAGTCACACCAATAACACGAATGAGAACACAATAGTCACATAATAGTCACATGAATGAGAACACAATAGTCACACAATAGTCACACCAATAACACGAATGAGAACACAATAGTCACACCAATAACACGAATGAGAACACAATAGTCACACCAATAACACGAATGAGAACATAATAGTCACACAATAGTCACACTAATAACACGAATGAGAACACAATAGTCACACAATAGTCACACCAATAACACGAATGAGAACACAATAGTCACACTAATAGTCACACAATAGTCACACCACTAGTCACACCAATAACACAAATGAAAACACAATAGTCACACCAATAACACGAATGAGAACACAATAGTCACACTAATAGTCACACAATAGTCACACCAATAACACGAATGAGAACACAATAGTCACACCAATAACACGAATGAGAACACAATAGTCACACCAATAACACGAATGAGAACACAATAGTCACACCAATAACACGAATGAGAACATAATAGTCACACAATAGTCACACTAATAACACGAATGAGAACACAATAGTCACACAATAGTCACACCAATAACACGAATGAGAACACAATAGTCACACTAATAGTCACACAATAGTCACACCACTAGTCACACCAATAACACAAAAGAGAAAACAATAGTCACACCAATAACACGAATGAGAACACAATAGTCACACTAATAGTCACACAATAGTCACACCAATAACACGAATGAGAACACAATAGTCACACCAATAACACGAATGAGAACACAATAGTCACACAATAGTCACACTAATAACACGAATGAGAACACAATAGTCACACCAATAACACGAATGAGAACACAATAGTCACACAACAGTCACACCACTAGTCACACCAATAACACGAATGAGAACACAATAGTCACACAATGGTCACACCAACAACACGAATGAGAACACAATAGTCACACTAATAGTCACACAATAGTCACACCACTAGTCACACCAATAACACAAATGAGAACACAATAGTCACAACAATAACACGAATGAGAACACAATAGTCACAACAATAACACGAATGAGAACACAATAGTCACACCAATAACACGAATGAGAACACAATAGTCACACCAATAACACGAATGAGAACACAATAGTCACAACAATAACACGAATGAGAACAAAATAGTCACACCAATAACACGAATGAGAACACAATAGTCACAACAATAACACGAATGAGAACACAATAGTCACACCAATAACACGAATAACAACAAAATAGTCACAACAATAACACGAATAACAACAAAATAGTCACAACAATAACACGAATAACAACAAAATAGTCACAACAATACCCGCCTTGCTAACACGCGGCTAGCAAGATGGCTACAAAGTGAACGACGACTTCAACCATGTGAAACATGTTACGCCTCAAAGTTGCCCCTTTATTTTACTCACTTGTCTTCGTTGTCCGACATACTTTACTGTTGATTAGAAAATACTCTAGTGTTGATTAGAAAATACTCTACTGTTGTCTTCTTGGCTACTTTTGCTTCAAACACGTAAACGTGCTCCTCACTTCCGGGTTGTGTGCGCTGGGAAACATTCCGGGTTGTCAAGGGCGAGTAATTATGGTTCCGCTTCGTAGCCTTGTTGTCCTAGCAACAGGAAGCAGCGAAAAGAATGCACTTCTTCGTTCAATTCAGTTGAAAACCACATCAAATATGACTGAACAAACAGCGAGCATCTACTTTGAAACATTTCATCAAGAAACCCAGTAAATAATTAAACCCGCCCACACTAAATAGTGTAACGTGTACCGTTTTTATTTTTTTAATTTTATAAACCTTTATTTATAAATTTCAACATTTACAAACAGTTGAGAAATATTAATCAAAGTAAGTACAAAAGCAATACAAAACAGCGCCAGGGGTTTTTAAATTCAAAGTAACTAAAATTGAATGCAAAATATATATTTATATAAAAAAACACTCACTCAATTTCAGTAAATTCCTTCAATTTGGAACACAACATCATCGTTTTCAATGTAACTTGTAACTTTGACGTCATCTAGTGACGATACTTCTACCATGGTGTCGAGTTTAGTCATAATTGTGGTGAATTCAAAGCGTTCCGACTTCAAACTGTTCAGCCTATTCAGGAATCGCGGGCTTTCCTTTGACAAATCCCCAAAAAAATTCCAGATTTCCCAGAATTCCAGGTTTTCCGGGACATTTTTCCCCATTTAAAATGATTTGGCCAAATTTCAAACTTCCACCATTTCCACATTTTCAAACAATTCCACCTTCAACACATTCCACCATCCTGGAAATTCAAACTTCACCTTTTCCAAGTAAAAAAAAAACTCCAGGATTTTCCAAAATTCCTGCTTTTCCAAAGCCCTACTTCCACACTTTTTTCTGGCGACTACCCCTTCCACATTTTTCAACCCATTTCAACCGTTCCACCGTCAAAACATTCCTCTTAATCAGGACAAAAAACGAAGTTGGTTTTTGAATTGGAAAACATTCCCGGTTTCCCCGAAATTCCAGGAATTCCGTAATACCATTTCTCATTTCAACATGTTACTACTTCAACATTTCTCCACGGATTTGAAAAATGTCAACACCAACCATTTCAACTCATTCAGACCATTCAAGTTTTTTACCATTTTCAAAAAAATTCCCGCTTTTCCCGAAATTCCCATTGAAATCAATGAGACATTCTTCAAACTTCCACATTTTTCATCTGATTCAAACTGTTTCAACTTCAAAATATTCAGCCTGTTCAGGAATTGTGTGCTCTACTTCAACAATTCTAAAAAAAAATAAAAAATTCCCGGATTTCCCACAATTCCTTTTTAATTTTTTTATTTTCCTCCTTCAAAATGAATTGGCCATTTTTCAAACTTCCACAATCCCCACATTCTTCAACCCATTCAAACCATTCCACCTTCAACACATTCCAACATTCTGGAAATTCCAACTACCTTTTTTCCAAGTTCAAAAAAATTCTCGATTTTCCCAAATTCCCTAATACAATTTACTACTTCAGCATTTCTTGCTCGATTTAAGCAATTCCAACACCAACCAATTGAGCTCATTCAGGGCATTCATGCTCCTAATCATTTTCCCAAAATCCTGCTTTTCCCAAAATTTCCAGGAAGTTCCCATTGGAATGAATGGGACATTTTTCCAAGTTGCACAATTCCCACATTTTTCGACCTATTCAAACCATTCCAACATTAACACATCCACTCATCCTGGACATTCAAACTAACACTTTCCCAAGTTCCAAACCAAATTCCGGTTTTCCTGGAAATTCAAACTCTTCAACATTCAAACCCTTCCAACATTCAAACCATTTCAGTGTTCAAACCTGCTCAGTGGCCTAGTGGTTAGAGTGTCCGCCCTGAGATGGGTAGGTTGTGAGTTCAAACCCCGGCCGAGTCATACCAAAGACTATAAAAATGGCAGCCATTACCTCCCTGCTTGGCACTCAGCATCAAGGCTTGGAATTGGGGGTTAAGTCACCAAAAAAGATTCCTGGGCGCTGCCACCGCTGCTGCTCACTGCTCCCCTCACCTCCCAGGGGGTGAACAAGGGGATGGGTCGAATGCAGAGGGCAATTTTCACCACACCTAGTGTGTGTGTGTGACTATCATTGCTACTTTAACTTGAACTTTAAAACATTTCTACATTCATCCTACAGTCCATTAGCATTTCCGTTCAGAGTTAGCTCTTCAACATTCAAACTATTCTTACATTCATACTACATTCTGTTAGCATTTCACTTCAACGTCACACAATTCCTTGAGGAATTGCCTCTTCTAGTTGTAAATAATCCTGCTTTTAATGTGCAAAAGATGAGGTGACATTTAAGGACACATGTTTTATGTTCAGAATGCCTTTATTTGTCAAGTATCCCATTACTCCGCCGTTTCACCACATTGTTTTATTTACTTACACATCTGTAATAAAACATGCATACTAACAACAGACGCACATGTCCTCTCGTCTGTGAAACACCCAGACAAACTCCTCGTTGTTCAGTTACAATTCAACAGGACCAACGCGTGTTATTTCTTAGAATAAATCCATTTGTAGGGATGTCCGATAATGGCTTTTTGCCGATATCCGATATTCCGATATTGTCCAACTCTTTAATTACCGATACCGATATCAACCGATACCGATATCAACCGATACATGCAGTCGTGGAATTAACACATTATTATGCCTAATTTGGACAACCAGGTATGGTGAAGATAAGGTACTTTTTAAAAGAAAAAAATAAATAAGATAACTAAATTAAAAACATTTTCTTGAATAAAAAAGAAAGTAAAACAATATAAAAACAGTTACATAGAAACTAGTAATGAATGAAAATGAGTAAAATGAAGTGTTAAAGGTTAGTACTATTAGTGGAGCAGCAGCACGCACAATCATGTGTGCTTACGGACTGTATCCCTTGCAGACTGTATTGATATACACTACCGTTCAAAAGTTTGGGGTCACCCAAACAATTTAGTGGAATAGCCTTCATTTCTAAGAACAAGAATAGACTGTCGAGTTTCAGATGAAAGTTCTCTTTTTCTGGCCATTTTGAGCGTTTAATTGACCCCATAAATGTGATGCTCCAGAAACTCAATCTGATTAAAGGAAGGTCAGTTTTGTAGCTTCTGTAACGAGCTAAAGTGTTTTCAGATGTGTGAACATGATTGCACAAGGGTTTTCTAATCATCAATTAGCCTTCTGAGCCAATGAGCAAACACATTGTACCATTAGAACACTGGAGTGATAGTTGCTGGAAATGGGCCTCTATACACCTATGTAGATATTGCACCAAAAAGCAGACATTTGCAGCTAGAATAGTCATTTACCACATTAGCAATGTATAGAGTGTATTTCTTTCAAGTTAAGACTAGTTTAAAGTTATCTTCATTGAAAAATAAGGACATTTTAATGTGACCCCAAACTTTTGAACGGTAGTGTATATTGATATATAATGTAGGAAGCAGAATATTGATAACAGAAAGAAATGGGGAGGGAGGTTTTTTGGGTTGGTGCACTAATTGTAAGTGTATCTTGGGTTTTTTATGTTGATTTAATAAAAAATAAAATAAAAAAAATTAAAAAACCGATACTGATAATAAAAAAAACGATACCGATAATTTCCGATATTACATTTTAACGCATTTATCGGACATCTCTATCCATTTGTGTAGTACAAATATTTGAATGTCTGCAGTCTTCAGCACTTCTTGTCGAGGGACTCCTTGGCGTGTTCTACTCTCGGGTTCAGCCTTTTAAAAACATTGGCGGGCCTGAACTTTCCTTTGGACTTCTTCAGCTCTTTCAGACCTTCTTTATCCAACTCTAAAAAGAGAGGTTGAACACAGCAATCAATTTAGAAAACAATATGCAAGCTCAGCACCCGCACTCCGCAGGGGCCCCGGTTTGTGTGAAGAGGCGCATGTGACTTGGCAATGAATGAGTAAGTGCAGGCGTTCATGTGACACGCTTATTCCTAACCCTTTCACTTTTCATCCATACATTCATTTTCAAGATTATCTTAAAGGCCGTTGCTATAGTTATTATCAATTGTGCTCAAGTTGTATTTTTCTATCTGTGCAAAGGCACACAACTTGTTATCTTCCACGGCAAGTTGTCTCGCAGCAGCAGTTTCTGTCTTCCAGCCTGCTAAACAGCCAAGGTCCAAAACATCAATTCAAGTTTGAGTCCAGTTGTTTTTTTTAAAAAAGTAGTTTTGCAGGATTTAAGAGTGAAAAAATGTTGTAATGGAGACACTTTACTATTAAATGTTGTAATGGAGACTTTACTATTAAATGTTGTAATGGAGACACTTTACTATTAAATGTTGTAATGGAGACTTTACTATTAAATGTTGTAATGGAGACTTTACTATTAAATGTTGTAATGGAGACTTTACTATTAAATGTTGTAATGGAGACTTTACTATTAAATGTTGTAATGGAGACACTTTACTATTAAATGTTGTAATGGAGACACTTTACTATTAAATGTTGTAATGGAGACTTTACTATTAAATGTTGTAATGGAGACTTTACTATTAAATGTTGTAATGGAGACACTTCCATGTACAATTCTGCTTAGGAGACCACAGAATGACAACATTTGAAATAATGTTTATTTTCCTCACCTTGGTTCCTGGACATCACTTCCCAAAGCACGTCCTCTTCACGCTCCCTAAAGTAGAGTTGCACAACATCCATGTTGCATCAGTGCTTCCACAACATGCTGTACATCCATGTTGCATCAGTGCTTCCACAACATGCTGTACATCCATGTTGCATCAGTGCTTCCACAACATGCTGTACATCCATGTTGCATCAGTGCTTCCACAACATGCTGTACATCCATGTTGCATCAGTGCTTCCACAACATGCTGTACATCCATGTTGCATCAGTGCTTCCACAACATGTTGTACATCCATGTTGCATCAGTGCTTCCACAACATGCTGTACATCCATGTTGCATCAGTGCTTCCACAACATGCTGTACATCCATGTTGCATCAGTGCTTCCACAACATGCTGTACATCCATGTTGCATCAGTGCTTCCACAACATGCTGTACATCCATGTTGCATCAGTGCTTCCACAACATGCTGTACATCCATGTTGCATCAGTGCTTCCACAACATGCTGTACATCCATGTTGCATCAGTGCTTCCACAACATGCTGTACATTCATGTTGCATCAGTACTTCCACAACATGCTGTACATCCATGTTGCATCAGTGCTTCCACAACATGCTGTACATCCATGTTGCATCAGTGCTTCCACAACATACTGTACATCCATGTTGCATCAGTGCTTCCACAACATGCTGTACATCCATGTTGCATCAGTGCTTCCACAACATGCTGTACATCCATGTTGCATCAGTGCTTCCACAACATGCTGTACATCCATGTTGCATCAGTGCTTCCACAACATGCTGTACATCCATGTTGCATCAGTGCTTCCACAACATGCTGTACATCCATGTTGCATCAGTGCTTCCACAACATGCCGTACATCCATGTTGCATCAGTGCTTCCACAACATGCCGTACATCCATGTTGCATCAGTGCTTCCACAACATGCCGTACATCCATGTTGCATCAGTGCTTCCACAACATGCCGTACATCCATGTTGCATCAGTGCTTCCACAACATGTTGTACATCCATGTTGCATCAGTGCTTCCACAACATGCCGTACATCCATGTTGCATCAGTGCTTCCACAACATGCTGTACATCCATGTTGCATCAGTGCTTCCACAACATACTGTACATCCATGTTGCATCAGTGCTTCCACAACATGCTGTACATCCATGTTGCATCAGTGCTTCCACAACATGCTGTACATCCATGTTGCATCAGTGCTTCCACAACATACTGTACATCCATGTTGCATCAGTGCTTCCACAACATACTGTACATCCATGTTGCATCAGTGCTTCCACAACATGCTGTACATCCATGTTGCATCAGTGCTTCCACAACATGCTGTACATCCATGTTGCATCAGTGCTTCCACAACATGCTGTACATCCATGTTGCATCAGTGCTTCCACAACATGCTGTACATCCATGTTGCATCAGTGCTTCCACAACATACTGTACATCCATGTTGCATCAGTGCTTCCACAACATGCTGTACATCCATGTTGCATCAGTGCTTCCACAACATGCTGTACATCCATGTTGCATCAGTGCTTCCACAACATACTGTACATCCATGTTGCATCAGTGCTTCCACAACATGCTGTACATCCATGTTGCATCAGTGCTTCCACAACATGCTGTACATCCATGTTGCATCAGTGCTTCCACAACATGCTGTACATCCATGTTGCATCAGTGCTTCCACAACATGCTGTACATCCATGTTGCATCAGTGCTTCCACAACATGCTGTACATCCATGTTGCATCAGTGCTTCCACAACATACTGTACATCCATGTTGCATCAGTGCTTCCACAACATGCTGTACATCCATGTTGTTGACTTCCAACCCACCTCTGCCTGTCTTGGTCCAAAGCGCTGACGATGTGGTTCCTCTGCTCGATGATCAGGACCAGCTCAGCCATCAAACTTTCCTCCCGACTCTTATCTTCTTCACTCCAGACGCTTTCTGGAAGGGAAGGAACACAACAAATGTCTCCTGTAGAGGACGTTTAGAGGGCCACATTGACCTGCAGGCAGTAGTTTGGACACCCCTGACATTGACCAAATGTCTACTGTAGAGGACGTTTAGAGGGCCACATTGACCTGCAGGCAGTAGTTTGGACACCCCTGACGTTGACCAAATGTCTACTGTAGAGGACGTTTAGAGGGCCACATTGACCTGCAGGCAGTAGTTTGGACACCCCTGACATTGACCAAATGTCTACTGTAGAGGACGTTTAGAGGGCCACATTGACCTGCAGGCAGTAGTTTGGACACCCCTGACGTTGACCAAATGTCTACTGTAGAGGACGTTTAGAGGGCCACATTGACCTACAGGCAGTAGTTTGGACACCCCTGACATTGACCAAATGTCTACTGTAGAGGACGTTTAGAGGGCCACATTGACCTGCAGGCAGTAGTTTGGACACCCCTGACATTGACCAAATGTCTACTGTAGAGGACGTTTAGAGGGCCACATTGACCTGCAGGCAGTAGTTTGGACACCCCTGACATTGACCAAATGTCTACTGTAGAGGACGTTTAGAGGGCCACATTGACCTGCAGGCAGTAGTTTGGACACCCCTGACATTGACCAAATGTCTACTGTAGAGGACGTTTAGAGGGCCACATTGACCTGCAGGCAGTAGTTTGGACACCCCTGACATTGACCAAATGTCTACTGTAGAGGACAGTGGTTGTCCAGAATATACACAATAAGAAGACTGGTAATGGTGAAGGCAGAAGTTAGACATTGTTTGTAAATGTGGCCCCCAGCAGGATTGAGTTGAAGACTGACCTGGTTTGTTGAGGAGACATCTGAGCTGGTACTCCACCTCCACCTGCCTCTCCTCCAACTTCCCTTGCTTGCTCCTAACACAACAAGTGCACTTCACGTCTCCTGCCAGGCTTTAGTAAGAAGTGCAGACCCTTACAGGTAGACCAGCTCCGTGTCTCGGCGCATCAGAGAGTCCCTCTCACGGGTGAGAGCACGCCACTCGCTCAGCAAATGCTCTTCCTCTTCGTCTAAAAAGGAACAAAATACGGGAATTCTTTGCCTCGGCGACCTTTGACATGTGAGCAATAAAAATGTATATTGTATAAATTAGGACTGTCAAAGTTGACTTTCTTTCAAGTCCGTGCAAACTTTGTGTCTCACGCATTGCCTTGTATAGGAGTTGTGTTTTTCAACGTGTGGTTGCTTATTTTGGCTTGCTTTTCTAACCCCACAATGAAGCAAAACATGACTGTGACTGTAGCTTGTTTGTATATACTGTATACATGTAGACATATATAAATGTGTGTATATATATATATTTGTTTTTTTGTTTGTTTGTTTTTCTACTTTTTTAAATGCTTCTGGATGACATTCTGACAATAAAATTGCATTTGTGTCAAAATATGGACAGCTTTTTTAAAGTTCATGTTTACAGTAATCTACTGCGATTAATTTACAATTATTCAAAATGCAAGACTGGGATTACTTTGATTAAGAATGTAATTATTTGACAGCACTAATATATACATACATACTAGGGATGTCCGAGAATTATCGGCCGACAAATGCGTTAAAATGTAATATCGGAAATTATCGGTATCGTTTTTTTTTATTATCTGTATCGTTTTTTTTTTATTAAATCAACATAAAAAACACAAGATACACTTACAATTAGTGCACCAACCCAAAAAACCTCCCTCCCCCCCATTTCTTTCTGTTATTAATATTGTGGTTCCTACATTATATATCAATATATATCAATACAGTCTGCAAGGGATACAGTTATTAATATTAACAATATATCAATATATATCAATACAGTCTGCAAGGGATACAGTTATTAATATTAACAATACATCAATATATATCAATACAGTCTGCAAGGGATACAGTTATTAATATTAACAATATATCAATATATATCAATACAGTCTGCAAGGGATACAGTTATTAATATTAACAATATATCAATATATATCAATACAGTCTGCAAGGGATACAGTTATTAATATTAACAATATATCAATACATATCAATACAGTCTGCAAGGGATACAGTCCGTAAGCACACATGATTGTGCGTGCTGCTGCTCCACTAATAGTACTAACCTTTAACACTTCATTTGACTCATTTTCATTCATTACTAGTTTCTATGTAACTGTTTTTATATTGTTTTACTTTCTTTTTTATTCAAGAAAATGTTTTTAATTTAGTTATCTTATTTTATTATTATTTTTAAAAAGTACCTTATCTTCACCATACATGGATGTCCAAATTAGGCATAATAATGTGTTAATTCCACGACTGCATATATCGATATCGGTAATTAAAGAGTTGGACAATATCGGAATATCGGATATCGGCAAAAAGCCATTATCGGACATCCCTAATTTTCACATTGTCATTGTGGGTTATTGTTTGTAGAATTTTGAGGAGAAATATGAATGTATTCCATTCTGGAATAAAGCTGTAACAAAAGAAAATGTGAAATGCTGTGAATACTTTCCAGATGCACTGCATGCTCGATGCATATATTTATGAAAACATTTTCAATGACCATTCTTGCACTTTCTAAGGTTGGTCTCCATGGCGACGCCTCGTTCTTCCAGCGCCTCCAGCTGCTTGTTCAGTCGTCTTGCCTCCGCCTGCAGGTGTGCTGCAGGAGCAGACTGCTCCACCTCCACCTCCACCTCCACCTGGCAGAGCACAAATAAGCCAGCATTTTTTTTCCAGACATGGATTTCCAGTGAAAAGACTCCACTTTGCCTTCTCGGGCCGAGCAACGTGACAAAATGTAGGACAAGAGAGCCACAAAGACAAATGTCAGACCTTCCTTCTGACGAGTGGGAAGCCGTGTCCAGGAGCCGGGGCCCGTCCAGGTGTGCCGTGTCCAGGAGCCGGGGCCCGTCCAGGTGTGACGTGTCCAGGAGCCGGGGCCCGTCCAGGTGTGCCGTGTCCAGGAGCCGGGGCCCGTCCAGGTGTGACAACCTGACACGTCTCTGATTTGGCCGTCTCCCTTTTTCGATCAAAATGATCATTTTCTTGGCAGACCTGCAAACAAATCCTCAGAACATTACTATCCTAAATTCCAGGCTATAAGCCACTACTTTTTTCCTACACTTTGAACCCTGCGGCTTATATGGATTTTTCTCAAAAAACAGCCGTACTAAAAATAGTTATAGTCAGTTTAAAAAGACACAACAACAAGCAAATACACCTACAACGTGTTTTAGTGTGTGTGCTATGGCGCCATCTTATGGACAAGTCTGCTCACTGCAGGTGTCATAAGGTGCTTATTTTTTATTTTTTCAACCAGACTGCCGTGTTCGTCTTCGAGCTGTCCATAGCGTTTCTACTCATAAAGATTCTTCATGAATCACTCTATGCAACGTTTGTAAGTTTTACAATATAACTAAAACTATTCTTACTTACTAAAGTGTCCCATGTGTGGTGTCTGTAGGAGTGTTTTCATGCTATTGTAATGTAATCAAGCTAGCGTCGTTAGCATTAGCTAATATGTTAACCCTTTTACGAGTGTCGGTGTTAGTATTATTAATTTACGATGGCATTCTTTTTGTGTTTTCACAAATTCCTCAGTAAATTCAGCAAAACGTCAGCGTGGAGTTATTGAGTCTGTTTAGCTGATTGGAGAGCTAGCTTGCGCAGCTAGTGGCTCCATGACCATGACTTCTGTTTTGTTTGATCATCCGTTTCACTGCCCTGTTACAGACACCGTTTGGAAACAATTAATAAACATTTACTAAATATTTATGTGTAAATAAGTCATTTCACGTTGGATTTTACGTGCGTCAAAACAAAAGCATCAAAAGCGTCCATCTATCCCTGCTAATTAAAGGCCTACTGAAAGCCACTACTAGCGACCACGCAGTCTGATAGTTTATATATCAATGATGAAATCTTAACATTATAACACATGCCAATACGGCCGGGTTAACTTATAAAGTGACATTTTAAATTTGCCGCTAAACTTCCGGTTCGAAACGCCTCTGAGGATGACGTATGCGCGTGACGTAGACCGGCGAACACGGGTATGCCTTCCACATTGAAGCCAATACGAAAAAGCTCTGTTTTCATTTCATAATTCCACAGTATTCTGGACATCTGTGTTCGTGAATCTGTTTCAATCATGTTCATTGCATTATGGAGAAGGAAGCCGAGCAAGCAAAGAAGAAAGTTGTCGGTGCGAAATGGACGTATTTTTCGAACGTAGTCAGCCACAACAGTACACAGCCGGCGCTTCTTTGTTTACATTCCCGAAAGATGCAGTCAAGATGGAAGAACTCGGATAACAGAGACTCTAACCAGGAGGACTTTTGATTTGGATACACAGACGCCTGTAGAGAACTGGGACAACACAGACTCTTACCAGGATTACTTTGATTTGGATGACAAAGACGCAGACGTGCTACTGTGAGTATGCAGCTTTGGCTTTTTTTTGCGTATGTACGTAACTTTTTTAAAATATATAAGCTTTATGAACCTTGGGTTAGGTGAACGGTCTTTTGGGCTGAGTGATTGTGTGTGTTGATCATGTGTTTGAATTGTATTGGCGTGTTCTATGGAGCTAGGAGCTAGCAGAGGAGCTAGGAGCTAGCATAACACGTACCGTACCGTACGTGCGCGTCACGTACGTAACTTTTTAAAAATATATAAGCTTTATGAACCTTGGGTTAGGTGAACGGTCTTTTGGGCTGAGTGATTGTGTGTGTTGATCAGGTGTTTGAATTGTATTGGCGTGTTCTATGGAGCTAGGAGCTAGCAGAGGAGCTAGGAGCTAGCATAACAAACACGCAGGTGTTATTATGCAGGATTAATTTGTGGCATATTAAATATAAGCCTGGTTGTGTTGTGGCTAATAGAGTATATACATGTCTTGTGTTTATTTACTGTTGTAGTCATTCCCAGCTGAATATCAGGTAGCGTGAGTATGCAGCCTTGGCTGCTAAACATTCGATAACTTGACCGTATGTGCGCGTCACGTACGTAACTTTTTAAAAATATATAAGCTTTATGAACCTTGGGTTAGGTAAACGGTCTTTTGGGCTGAGTGATTGTGTGTGTTGATCAGGTGTTTGAATTGTATTGGCGTGTTCTATGGAGCTAGGAGCTAGCAGAGGAGCTAGGAGCTAGCATAACAAACACGCAGGTGTTTTTATGCAGGATTAATTTGTGGCATATTAAATATAAGCCTGGTTGTGTTGTGGCTAATAGAGTATATATATGTCTTGTGTTTATTTACTGTTGTAGTCATTCCCAGCTGAATATCAGGTCACCCCCGGCTCTCACAGCATCTTCCCTATCTGAATAGCTTCAACTCCCCACTAGTCCTTCACTTGCACTTTACTCATCCACAAATCTTTCATCCTCGCTCAAATTAATGGGGAAATTGTCGCTTTCTCGGTCCGAATCTCTCTCACTTCATGCGGCCATCATTGTAAACAATAGGGAACTTTGCGTATATGTTCAACTGACTACGTCACGCTACTTCCGGTAGGTGCAAGCCTTTTTTTTATCAGATACCAAAAGTTGCAATCTTTATCGTCGTTGTTCTATACTAAATCCTTTCAGCAAAAATATGGCAATATCGCGAAATGATCAAGTATGACACATAGAATAGATCTGCTATCCCCGTTTAAATAAAAAAAATTCATTTCAGTAGGCCTTTAATCTACTTGTTAATTTCCTGTTATTACCTGCTTATTTCAGCAGGTGCTACCATCTACACTTTTTAAACTTACCTAAGTCATTTTTTATTGGTGTTATTCAAAGCTAGCTTAGAAGTTAGTTGATCTATTAGCATGCCACACTCTGTGCAACATGTTTAGCCTTGTCCTCCAGTGATAATGCTACTTGATAATGATATTTAGGGTACTAAGAAAGGCAGTTTATTTTCCGTAATGAAGGTGAATATCATTCGGATGGATACAGTGTCAGACGGAAGTGATTAGTGTTTGTGATCCACATTAAGAGGAATTAACGGCCATCACCTATTTTTCAGGAAAATCGGTCGATACTGATCCATCGGCACATTTTTTTTTTCATCCCTCATATTAAAAGAAAACATTTGACCTTTAGACCACAGTCACTTTTACCTCCGAGTCCTGAGGCCCAGGTGTTTTAACAGCTGGCTGGGAAAAACTCCTCGACAAAACCGGATCCCCAATCACGATATCATCCCCGGGGGCCTCCAAAGACGAGGAAGCAATCCGACTGGTAGTGTCGGCAAGAACGTCTTTGGTATGGTCCTGCAGGTCTCCGCTGAAAGGATTGGGAGGAGGGACTTTGGGTCTGTACCAGGACAAGCCAGACCGGGAGTGTCTGAAGGGTACCGGGCTCTCAACAGGAGGCAGTTGTGTCCACGGTCCCGGGTGGATGATTCTCAGCCAGGGATGGTTTCTTTTCACCGGACTTTTTCGTCTGAAAGAAGAAGGTCAGAAAGAAGAAAGGTCACGGGGGTCCATAAAGTGTGGTGTGATACAGTTCTAGGGCCTGATCAGGAATGTTGCTCACATGAGGGATGGACTGGCTGAGGACTGGACTTGCATGGAAGGACTGCCTGGACAGGAAGTTGAAAAAAGACCTGACTAGGAGCAACAACATGCATGAAGTAAAGTGCTGGTTCTGCTTTCCTAGGAAGAATTGCAGAAAAATGTTGCCCCGGTTTTTATATAGACCGACCAGTTTTCATATAGACCGACCAGTTTTCATATAGACCGACCAGTTTTCATATAGACCGACCGGTTTTTATATAGATCGACCGGTTTTTATATAGACCGACCAGTTTTTATATAGACCGACCGGTTTTCATATAGGCCGACCGGTTTTCATATAGGCCGACCAGTTTTTATATAGACCGACCAGTTTTTATATAGACCGACCAGTTTTTATATAGGCCGACCAGTTTTCATATAGGCCGCTTGGTTTTCATATAGACCGACCAGTTTTCATATAGACCGACCAGTTTTCATATAGACCGACCAGTTTTCATATAGACCGACCAGTTTTCATATAGACCGACCAGTTTTTATATAGACCGACCGGTTTTTATATAGATCGACCGGTTTTTATATAGGCCGACCAGTTTTTATATAGACCGACCAGTTTTTATATAGGCCGACCAGTTTTTATATAGGCCGACCAGTTTTCATATAGGCCGACCAGTTTTCATATAGACCGACCAGTTTTTATATAGACCGACCGGTTTTTATATAGATCGACCGGTTTTTATATAGACCGACCAGTTTTTATATAGACCGACCGGTTTTCATATAGGCCGACCAGTTTTTATATAGGCCGACCAGTTTTTATATAGACCGACCAGTTTTTATATAGACCGACCAGTTTTTATATAGGCCGACCAGTTTTCATATAGGCCGCTTGGTTTTCATATAGACCGACCAGTTTTCATATAGACCGACCAGTTTTCATATAGACCGACCAGTTTTCATATAGACCGACCAGTTTTTATATAGACCGACC
>NC_084755.1:6048612-6068532 GCF_033978785.1 Entelurus aequoreus
ACATATAAATATATGTATAGATACAGTGTATATATACACACTTTTTTTTTTAGGTTTATTGCAGCGTCTGAAGCTGGTTTGACAGCCTGCTGCTGACTAAAGACTGCATGGACGTATAAAGTGGCGGGCCGGCGAAATTGTACTTTGACAAAATAAAAGCATGTTTTATTGTAAGTTTCTGAGGTGCAGGATGTTTAGAACAATTTTCAGATGTATTATTTTTGGTTCGTTTTGTCAGGAAAACTAGCGTGAGAACCACCGCAATGCAAGCAATGGTAGCAAACATGGCGCCTGTTATGTTGGCCTTTATACAGCGCTCTGAGATAGCCCCCTCACTACTGCCATCTACTGTCTTGGAAGAGCAACTGCATTGCAAATGAGACTTGTGTAGTCATACAACAAGAACTTATAATATTTTAAATGTTACATTAGGAACACAACTATTTATTAGCAAACAATGAACATTTATTAGCAGACATTAAAGATGTAATATTAAAGGTGATATTACCTGCCTGGGACACCTGAGCCAGCTGCTTACTTTCTCCTCTTCCTGCTGAAGACGCCCAATGAAGATCCTCCATTTTAGTCCCTTCATCGGACTCTAAGCTGACTGCCAGACCGCTTGGTCGTCCATCTTCCGTTGCCCGGGCGACACCAGCCGGCTGGAACATGGCGCACGGCGACTGGGACGTCTCGCTCGGCACAGGTTGCTCGGCCACTTTGACAACCGGTTTGTCACGTGACCGCCTCGCCTCCGTGCCCTGAGGGCCGCCGACCAGATCCAGGCCGCCGAGAGACAAGTCACAGGTGCTCCTCGCGCCTCCTCGCTCCTCCTCGGAGCAAAGAACCGAGCAGGCGGCTTCCCCGGGCGCGTGGAAGCCAGCCAGCAGCGTGCTGCGGCACACCTTGCACCTGCAAGATGTACATGTCACTAAACACAGACACACCTGCAAGATGTACATGTCACTAAACACAGGCACACCTGCAAGATGTACATGTCACTAAACACAGGCACACCTGCAAGATGTACATGTCACTAAACACAGGCACACCTGCAAGACGTACATGTCACTAAACACAGGCACACCTGCAAGATGTACATGTCACTAAACACAGGCACACCTGCAAGACGTACATGTCACTAAACACAGGCACACCTGCAAGATGTACATGTCACTAAACACAGGCACACCTGCAAGATGTACATGTCACTAAACACAGGCACACCTGCAAGATGTACATGTCACTAAACACAGGCACACCTGCAGGAGGTACATGTCACTAAACACAGGCACACCTGCAAGATGTACATGTCACTAAACACAGGCACACCTGCAAGACGTACATGTCACTAAACACAGGCACACCTGCAAGACGTACATGTCACTAAACACAGACACACCTGCAAGACGTACATGTCACTAAACACAGGCACACCTGCAAGATGTACATGTCACTAAACACAGGCACACCTGCAAGATGTACATGTCACTAAACACAGGCACACCTGCAAGACGTACATGTCACTAAACACAGGCACACCTGCAAGATGTACATGTCACTAAACACAGGCACACCTGCAAGATGTACATGTCACTAAACACAGGCACACCTGCAAGATGTACATGTCACTAAACACAGGCACACCTGCAAGACGTACATGTCACTAAACACAGGCACACCTGCAAGATGTACATGTCACTAAACACAGGCACACCTGCAAGATGTACATGTCACTAAACACAGGCACACCTGCAAGATGTACATGTCACTAAACACAGGCACACCTGCAAGATGTACATGTCACTAAACACAGGCACACCTGCAAGACGTACATGTCACTAAACACAGGCACACCTGCAAGATGTACATGTCACTAAACACAGGCACACCTGCAAGATGTACATGTCACTAAACACAGGCACACCTGCAAGATGTACATGTCACTAAACACAGGCACACCTGCAAGACGTACATGTCACTAAACACAGGCACACCTGCAAGATGTACATGTCACTAAACACAGGCACACCTGCAAGATGTACATGTCACTAAACACAGGCACACCTGCAAGATGTACATGTCACTAAACACAGGCACACCTGCAAGATGTACATGTCACTAAACACAGGCACACCTGCAAGACGTACATGTCACTAAACACAGGCACACCTGCAAGACGTACATGTCACTAAACACAGGCACACCTGCAAGATGTACATGTCACTAAACACAGGCACACCTGCAAGATGTACATGTCACTAAACACAGGCACACCTGCAAGACGTACATGTCACTAAACACAGGCACACCTGCAAGATGTACATGTCACTAAACACAGGCACACCTGCAAGATGTACATGTCACTAAACACAGGCACACCTGCAAGATGTACATGTCACTAAACACAGGCACACCTGCAAGACGTACATGTCACTAAACACAGGCACACCTGCAAGATGTACATGTCACTAAACACAGGCACACCTGCAAGACGTACATGTCACTAAACACAGGCACACCTGCAAGATGTACATGTCACTAAACACAGGCACACCTGCAAGACGTACATGTCACTAAACACAGGCACACCTGCAAGATGTACATGTCACTAAACACAGGCACACCTGCAAGATGTACATGTCACTAAACACAGGCACACCTGCAAGATGTACATGTCACTAAACACAGGCACACCTGCAAGACGTACATGTCACTAAACACAGGCACACCTGCAAGATGTACATGTCACTAAACACAGGCACACCTGCAAGATGTACATGTCACTAAACACAGGCACACCTGCAAGATGTACATGTCACTAAACACAGGCACACCTGCAAGATGTACATGTCACTAAACACAGGCACACCTGCAAGACGTACATGTCACTAAACACAGGCACACCTGCAAGACGTACATGTCACTAAACACAGGCACACCTGCAAGATGTACATGTCACTAAACACAGGCACACCTGCAAGATGTACATGTCACTAAACACAGGCACACCTGCAAGACGTACATGTCACTAAACACAGGCACACCTGCAAGATGTACATGTCACTAAACACAGGCACACCTGCAAGATGTACATGTCACTAAACACAGGCACACCTGCAAGATGTACATGTCACTAAACACAGGCACACCTGCAAGACGTACATGTCACTAAACACAGGCACACCTGCAAGATGTACATGTCACTAAACACAGGCACACCTGCAAGACGTACATGTCACTAAACACAGGCACACCTGCAAGATGTACATGTCACTAAACACAGGCACACCTGCAAGATGTACATGTCACTAAACACAGGCACACCTGCAAGAGGTACATGTCACTAAACACAGGCACACCTGCAAGATGTACATGTCACTAAACACAGGCACACCTGCAAGATGTACATGTCACTAAACACAGGCACACCTGCAAGACGTACATGTCACTAAACACAGGCACACCTGCAAGACGTACATGTCACTAAACACAGGCACACCTGCAAGACGTACATGTCACTAAACACAGGCACACCTGCAAGAGGTACATGTCACTAAACACAGGCACACCTGCAAGATGTACATGTCACTAAACACAGGCACACCTGCAAGACGTACATGTCACTAAACACAGGCACACCTGCAAGATGTACATGTCACTAAACACAGGCACACCTGCAAGATGTACATGTCACTAAACACAGGCACACCTGCAAGATGTACATGTGACTAAACACAGGCACACCTGCAAGATGTACATGTCACTAAACACAGGCACACCTGCAAGACGTACATGTCACTAAACACAGGCACACCTGCAAGATGTACATGTCACTAAACACAGGCACACCTGCAAGACGTACATGTCACTAAACACAGGCACACCTGCAAGATGTACATGTCACTAAACACAGGCACACCTGCAAGATGTACATGTCACTAAACACAGGCACACCTGCAAGATGTACATGTCACTAAACACAGGCACACCTGCAAGACGTACATGTCACTAAACACAGGCACACCTGCAAGACGTACATGTCACTAAACACAGGCACACCTGCAAGACGTACATGTCACTAAACACAGGCACACCTGCAAGATGTACATGTCACTAAACACAGGCACACCTGCAAGATGTACATGTCACTAAACACAGGCACACCTGCAAGACGTACATGTCACTAAACACAGGCACACCTGCAAGATGTACATGTCACTAAACACAGGCACACCTGCAAGACGTACATGTCACTAAACACAGGCACACCTGCAAGATGTACATGTCACTAAACACAGGCACACCTGCAAGACGTACATGTCACTAAACACAGGCACACCTGCAAGACGTACATGTCACTAAACACAGGCACACCTGCAAGATGTACATGTCACTAAACACAGGCACACCTGCAAGATGTACATGTCACTAAACACAGGCACACCTGCAAGATGTACATGTCACTAAACACAGGCACACCTGCAAGACGTACATGTCACTAAACACAGGCACACCTGCAAGATGTACATGTCACTAAACACAGGCACACCTGCAGGAGGTACATGTCACTAAACACAGGCACACCTGCAAGACGTACATGTCACTAAACACAGGCACACCTGCAAGATGTACATGTCACTAAACACAGGCACACCTGCAAGACGTACATGTCACTAAACACAGGCACACCTGCAAGATGTACATGTCACTAAACACAGGCACACCTGCAAGATGTACATGTCACTAAACACAGGCACACCTGCAAGATGTACATGTCACTAAACACAGGCACACCTGCAAGATGTACATGTCACTAAACACAGGCACACCTGCAAGACGTACATGTCACTAAACACAGGCACACCTGCAAGATGTACATGTCACTAAACACAGGCACACCTGCAAGACGTACATGTCACTAAACACAGGCACACCTGCAAGACGTACATGTCACTAAACACAGGCACACCTGCAAGACGTACATGTCACTAAACACAGGCACACCTGCAAGACGTACATGTCACTAAACACAGGCACACCTGCAAGACGTACATGTCACTAAACACAGGCACACCTGCAAGATGTACATGTCACTAAACACAGGCACACCTGCAAGACGTACATGTCACTAAACACAGGCACACCTGCAAGACGTACATGTCACTAAACACAGGCACACCTGCAAGACGTACATGTCACTAAACACAGGCACACCTGCAAGATGTACATGTCACTAAACACAGGCACACCTGCAGGAGGTACATGTCACTAAACACAGGCACACCTGCAAGACGTACATGTCACTAAACACAGGCACACCTGCAAGATGTACATGTCACTAAACACAGGCACACCTGCAAGACGTACATGTCACTAAACACAGGCACACCTGCAAGATGTACATGTCACTAAACACAGGCACACCTGCAAGATGTACATGTCACTAAACACAGGCACACCTGCAAGACGTACATGTCACTAAACACAGGCACACCTGCAAGATGTACATGTCACTAAACACAGGCACACCTGCAAGAGGTACATGTCACTAAACACAGGCACACCTGCAAGATGTACATGTCACTAAACACAGGCACACCTGCAAGATGTACATGTCACTAAACACAGGCACACCTGCAAGAGGTACATGTCACTAAACACAGGCACACCTGCAAGATGTACATGTCACTAAACACAGGCACACCTGCAAGACGTACATGTCACTAAACACAGGCACACCTGCAAGACGTACATGTCACTAAACACAGGCACACCTGCAAGACGTACATGTCACTAAACACAGGCACACCTGCAAGACGTACATGTCACTAAACACAGCACACCTGCAAGATGTACATGTCACTAAACACAGGCACACCTGCAAGATGTACATGTCACTAAACACAGGCACACCTGCAAGATGTACATGTCACTAAACACAGGCACACCTGCAAGACGTACATGTCACTAAACACAGGCACACCTGCAAGACGTACATGTCACTAAACACAGGCACACCTGCAAGATGTACATGTCACTAAACACAGGCACACCTGCAAGATGTACATGTCACTAAACACAGGCACACCTGCAGGAGGTACATGTCACTAAACACAGGCACACCTGCAAGATGTACATGTCACTAAACACAGGCACACCTGCAAGACGTACATGTCACTAAACACAGGCACACCTGCAAGATGTACATGTCACTAAACACAGGCACACCTGCAAGATGTACATGTCACTAAACACAGGCACACCTGCAGGAGGTACATGTCACTAAACACAGGCACACCTGCAAGACGTACATGTCACTAAACACAGCACACCTGCAAGATGTACATGTCACTAAACACAGGCACACCTGCAAGACGTACATGTCACTAAACACAGGCACACCTGCAAGATGTACATGTCACTAAACACAGGCACACCTGCAAGACGTACATGTCACTAAACACAGGCACACCTGCAAGACGTACATGTCACTAAACACAGGCACACCTGCAAGATGTACATGTCACTAAACACAGGCACACCTGCAAGATGTACATGTCACTAAACACAGGCACACCTGCAAGACGTACATGTCACTAAACACAGGCACACCTGCAAGATGTACATGTCACTAAACACAGGCACACCTGCAAGACGTACATGTCACTAAACACAGGCACACCTGCAAGATGTACATGTCACTAAACACAGGCACACCTGCAAGACGTACATGTCACTAAACACAGGCACACCTGCAAGACGTACATGTCACTAAACACAGGCACACCTGCAAGATGTACATGTCACTAAACACAGGCACACCTGCAAGACGTACATGTCACTAAACACAGGCACACCTGCAAGATGTACATGTCACTAAACACAGGCACACCTGCAGGAGGTACATGTCACTAAACACAGGCACACCTGCAAGACGTACATGTCACTAAACACAGGCACACCTGCAAGATGTACATGTCACTAAACACAGGCACACCTGCAAGATGTACATGTCACTAAACACAGGCACACCTGCAAGATGTACATGTCACTAAACACAGGCACACCTGCAAGATGTACATGTCACTAAACACAGGCACACCTGCAAGATGTACATGTGACTAAACACAGGCACACCTGCAAGATGTACATGTCACTAAACACAGGCACACCTGCAAGATGTACATGTCACTAAACACAGGCACACCTGCAAGACGTACATGTCACTAAACACAGGCACACCTGCAAGATGCTACATGTCACTAAACACAGGCACACCTGCAAGACGTACATGTCACTAAACACAGGCACACCTGCAAGATGTACATGTCACTAAACACAGGCACACCTGCAAGACGTACATGTCACTAAACACAGGCACACCTGCAAGATGTACATGTCACTAAACACAGGCACACCTGCAAGATGTACATGTCACTAAACACAGGCACACCTGCAAGACGTACATGTCACTAAACACAGGCACACCTGCAAGATGTACATGTCACTAAACACAGGCACACCTGCAAGACGTACATGTCACTAAACACAGGCACACCTGCAAGATGTACATGTCACTAAACACAGGCACACCTGCAAGATGTACATGTCACTAAACACAGGCACACCTGCAAGAGGTACATGTCACTAAACACAGGCACACCTGCAAGATGTACATGTCACTAAACACAGGCACACCTGCAAGATGTACATGTCACTAAACACAGGCACACCTGCAAGACGTACATGTCACTAAACACAGGCACACCTGCAAGACGTACATGTCACTAAACACAGGCACACCTGCAAGACGTACATGTCACTAAACACAGGCACACCTGCAAGAGGTACATGTCACTAAACACAGGCACACCTGCAAGATGTACATGTCACTAAACACAGGCACACCTGCAAGACGTACATGTCACTAAACACAGGCACACCTGCAAGAGGTACATGTCACTAAACACAGGCACACCTGCAAGACGTACATGTCACTAAACACAGGCACACCTGCAAGATGTACATGTCACTAAACACAGGCACACCTGCAAGACGTACATGTCACTAAACACATGCACACCTGCAAGACGTACATGTCACTAAACACAGGCACACCTGCAAGACGTACATGTCACTAAACACAGGCACACCTGCAAGACGTACATGTCACTAAACACAGGCACACCTGCAAGATGTACATGTCACTAAACACAGGCACACCTGCAAGATGTACATGTCACTAAACACAGGCACACCTGCAAGATGTACATGTCACTAAACACAGGCACACCTGCAAGACGTACATGTCACTAAACACAGGCACACCTGCAAGATGTACATGTCACTAAACACAGGCACACCTGCAAGATGTACATGTCACTAAACACAGGCACACCTGCAAGATGTACATGTCACTAAACACAGGCACACCTGCAAGACGTACATGTCACTAAACACAGGCACACCTGCAAGATGTACATGTCACTAAACACAGGCACACCTGCAAGACGTACATGTCACTAAACACAGGCACACCTGCAAGGATGTACATGTCACTAAACACAGGCACACCTGCAAGATGTACATGTCACTAAACACAGGCACACCTGCAAGACGTACATGTCACTAAACACAGGCACACCTGCAGAGGTACATGTCACTAAACACAGGCACACCTGCAAGATGTACATGTCACTAAACACAGGCACACCTGCAAGACGTACATGTCACTAAACACAGGCACACCTGCAAGATGTACATGTCACTAAACACAGGCACACCTGCAAGATGTACATGTCACTAAACACAGACACACCTGCAAGACGTACATGTCACTAAACACAGGCACACCTGCAAGATGTACATGTCACTAAACACAGGCACACCTGCAGGAGGTACATGTCACTAAACACAGGCACACCTGCAAGATGTACATGTCACTAAACACAGGCACACCTGCAAGACGTACATGTCACTAAACACAGGCACACCTGCAAGATGTACATGTCACTAAACACAGGCACACCTGCAAGATGTACATGTCACTAAACACAGGCACACCTGCAAGATGTACATGTCACTAAACACAGGCACACCTGTAAGATGTACATGTCACTAAACACAGGCACACCTGCAAGATGTACATGTCACTAAACACAGGCACACCTGCAAGATGTACATGTCACTAAACACAGGCACACCTGCAAGACGTACATGTCACTAAACACAGGCACACCTGCAAGATGTACATGTCACTAAACACAGGCACACCTGCAAGATGTACATGTCACTAAACACAGGCACACCTGCAAGAGGTACATGTCACTAAACACAGGCACACCTGCAAGATGTACATGTCACTAAACACAGGCACACCTGCAAGATGTACATGTCACTAAACACAGGCACACCTGCAAGACGTACATGTCACTAAACACAGGCACACCTGCAAGACGTACATGTCACTAAACACAGGCACACCTGCAAGATGTACATGTCACTAAACACAGGCACACCTGCAAGATGTACATGTCACTAAACACAGGCACACCTGCAAGATGTACATGTCACTAAACACAGGCACACCTGCAAGATGTACATGTCACTAAACACAGGCACACCTGCAAGATGTACATGTCACTAAACACAGGCACACCTGCAAGACGTACATGTCAGTAAACACAGGCACACCTGCAAGATGTACATGTCACTAAACACAGGCACACCTGCAAGACGTACATGTCACTAAACACAGGCACACCTGCAAGATGTACATGTCACTAAACACAGGCACACCTGCAAGATGTACATGTCACTAAACACAGGCACACCTGCAAGATGTACATGTCACTAAACACAGGCACACCTGCAAGATGTACATGTCACTAAACACAGGCACACCTGCAAGACGTACATGTCACTAAACACAGGCACACCTGCAAGATGTACATGTCACTAAACACAGGCACACCTGCAAGATGTACATGTCACTAAACACAGGCACACCTGCAAGACGTACATGTCACTAAACACAGGCACACCTGCAAGACGTACATGTCACTAAACACAGCACACCTGCAAGATGTACATGTCACTAAACACAGGCACACCTGCAAGATGTACATGTCACTAAACACAGGCACACCTGCAAGATGTACATGTCACTAAACACAGGCACACCTGCAAGATGTACATGTCACTAAACACAGGCACACCTGCAAGACGTACATGTCACTAAACACAGGCACACCTGCAAGATGTACATGTCACTAAACACAGGCACACCTGCAAGATGTACATGTCACTAAACACAGGCACACCTGCAAGATGTACATGTCACTAAACACAGGCACACCTGCAAGATGTACATGTCACTAAACACAGGCACACCTGCAAGATGTACATGTCACTAAACACAGGCACACCTGCAAGACGTACATGTCACTAAACACAGGCACACCTGCAAGACGTACATGTCACTAAACACAGGCACACCTGCAAGATGTACATGTCACTAAACACAGGCACACCTGCAGGAGGTACATGTCACTAAACACAGGCACACCTGCAAGATGTACATGTCACTAAACACAGGCACACCTGCAAGACGTACATGTCACTAAACACAGGCACACCTGCAAGATGTACATGTCACTAAACACAGGCACACCTGCAAGATGTACATGTCACTAAACACAGGCACACCTGCAAGATGTACATGTCACTAAACACAGGCACACCTGTAAGATGTACATGTCACTAAACACAGGCACACCTGCAAGATGTACATGTCACTAAACACAGGCACACCTGCAAGATGTACATGTCACTAAACACAGGCACACCTGCAAGACGTACATGTCACTAAACACAGGCACACCTGCAAGATGTACATGTCACTAAACACAGGCACACCTGCAAGATGTACATGTCACTAAACACAGGCACACCTGCAAGAGGTACATGTCACTAAACACAGGCACACCTGCAAGATGTACATGTCACTAAACACAGGCACACCTGCAAGATGTACATGTCACTAAACACAGGCACACCTGCAAGACGTACATGTCACTAAACACAGGCACACCTGCAAGACGTACATGTCACTAAACACAGGCACACCTGCAAGATGTACATGTCACTAAACACAGGCACACCTGCAAGATGTACATGTCACTAAACACAGGCACACCTGCAAGATGTACATGTCACTAAACACAGGCACACCTGCAAGATGTACATGTCACTAAACACAGGCACACCTGCAAGATGTACATGTCACTAAACACAGGCACACCTGCAAGACGTACATGTCAGTAAACACAGGCACACCTGCAAGATGTACATGTCACTAAACACAGGCACACCTGCAAGACGTACATGTCACTAAACACAGGCACACCTGCAAGATGTACATGTCACTAAACACAGGCACACCTGCAAGATGTACATGTCACTAAACACAGGCACACCTGCAAGATGTACATGTCACTAAACACAGGCACACCTGCAAGATGTACATGTCACTAAACACAGGCACACCTGCAAGACGTACATGTCACTAAACACAGGCACACCTGCAAGATGTACATGTCACTAAACACAGGCACACCTGCAAGATGTACATGTCACTAAACACAGGCACACCTGCAAGACGTACATGTCACTAAACACAGGCACACCTGCAAGACGTACATGTCACTAAACACAGGCACACCTGCAAGATGTACATGTCACTAAACACAGGCACACCTGCAAGATGTACATGTCACTAAACACAGGCACACCTGCAAGATGTACATGTCACTAAACACAGGCACACCTGCAAGATGTACATGTCACTAAACACAGGCACACCTGCAAGATGTACATGTCACTAAACACAGGCACACCTGCAAGATGTACATGTCACTAAACACAGGCACACCTGCAAGATGTACATGTCACTAAACACAGGCACACCTGCAAGATGTACATGTCACTAAACACAGGCACACCTGCAAGATGTACATGTCACTAAACACAGGCACACCTGCAAGACGTACATGTCACTAAACACAGGCACACCTGCAAGATGTACATGTCACTAAACACAGGCACACCTGCAAGATGTACATGTCACTAAACACAGGCACACCTGCAAGATGTACATGTCACTAAACACAGGCACACCTGCAAGAAGTACATGTCACTAAACACAGGCACACAGCACACCTGCAAGATGTACATGTCACTAAACACAGGCACACCTGCAAGATGTACATGTCACTAAACACAGGCACACCTGCAAGATGTACATGTCACTAAACACAGGCACACCTGCAAGACGTACATGTCACTAAACACAGGCACACCTGCAAGACGTACATGTCACTAAACACAGGCACACCTGCAAGATGTACATGTCACTAAACACAGGCAACACCTGCAAGATGTACATGTCACTAAACACAGGCACACCTGCAAGACGTACATGTCACTAAACACAGGCACACCTGCAAGACGTACATGTCACTAAACACAGGCACACCTGCAAGATGTACATGTCACTAAACACAGGCACACCTGCAAGATGTACATGTCACTAAACACAGGCACACCTGCAAGATGTACATGTCACTAAACACAGGCACACCTGCAAGACGTACATGTCACTAAACACAGGCACACCTGCAAGATGTACATGTCACTAAACACAGGCACACCTGCAAGATGTACATGTCACTAAACACAGGCACACCTGCAAGATGTACATGTCACTAAACACAGGCACACCTGCAAGATGTACATGTCACTAAACACAGGCACACCTGCAAGATGTACATGTCACTAAACACAGGCACACCTGCAAGATGTACATGTCACTAAACACAGGCACACCTGCAAGATGTACATGTCACTAAACACAGGCACACCTGCAAGATGTACATGTCACTAAACACAGGCACACCTGCAAGATGTACATGTCACTAAACACAGGCACACCTGCAAGACGTACATGTCACTAAACACAGGCACACCTGCAAGATGTACATGTCACTAAACACAGGCACACCTGCAAGACGTACATGTCACTAAACACAGGCACACCTGCAAGATGTACATGTCACTAAACACAGGCACACCTGCAAGACGTACATGTCACTAAACACAGGCACACCTGCAAGATGTACATGTCACTAAACACAGGCACACCTGCAAGACGTACATGTCACTAAACACAGGCACACCTGCAAGATGTACATGTCACTAAACACAGGCACACCTGCAAGATGTACATGTCACTAAACACAGGCACACCTGCAAGACGTACATGTCACTAAACACAGGCACACCTGCAAGATGTACATGTCACTAAACACAGGCACACCTGCAAGATGTACATGTCACTAAACACAGGCACACCTGCAAGACGTACATGTCACTAAACACAGGCACACCTGCAAGATGTACATGTCACTAAACACAGGCACACCTGCAAGACGTACATGTCACTAAACACAGGCACACCTGCAAGATGTACATGTCACTAAACACAGGCACACCTGCAGAGGTACATGTCACTAAACACAGGCACACCTGCAAGACGTACATGTCACTAAACACAGGCACACCTGCAAGATGTACATGTCACTAAACACAGGCACACCTGCAAGATGTACATGTCACTAAACACAGGCACACCTGCAAGATGTACATGTCACTAAACACAGGCACACCTGCAAGATGTACATGTCACTAAACACAGGCACACCTGCAAGATGTACATGTCACTAAACACAGGCACACCTGCAAGATGTACATGTCACTAAACACAGGCACACCTGCAAGATGTACATGTCACTAAACACAGGCACACCTGCAAGACGTACATGTCACTAAACACAGGCACACCTGCAAGATGTACATGTCACTAAACACAGGCACACCTGCAAGACGTACATGTCACTAAACACAGGCACACCTGCAAGATGTACATGTCACTAAACACAGGCACACCTGCAAGACGTACATGTCACTAAACACAGGCACACCTGCAAGATGTACATGTCACTAAACACAGGCACACCTGCAAGACGTACATGTCACTAAACACAGGCACACCTGCAAGACGTACATGTCACTAAACACAGGCACACCTGCAAGATGTACATGTCACTAAACACAGGCACACCTGCAAGATGTACATGTCACTAAACACAGGC
Organism: Entelurus aequoreus; assembly: GCF_033978785.1. NCBI lineage: Eukaryota > Metazoa > Chordata > Actinopteri > Syngnathiformes > Syngnathidae > Entelurus > Entelurus aequoreus. The sequence goes on from NC_084755.1 coordinate 6,062,826, forward strand.
ACACCTGCAAGACGTACATGTCACTAAACACAGGCACACCTGCAAGATGTACATGTCACTAAACACAGGCACACCTGCAAGACGTACATGTCACTAAACACAGGCACACCTGCAAGATGTACATGTCACTAAACACAGGCACACCTGCAAGACGTACATGTCACTAAACACAGGCACACCTGCAAGACGTACATGTCACTAAACACAGGCACACCTGCAAGATGTACATGTCACTAAACACAGGCACACCTGCAAGATGTACATGTCACTAAACACAGGCACACCTGCAAGACGTACATGTCACTAAACACAGGCACACCTGCAAGATGTACATGTCACTAAACACAGGCACACCTGCAGGAGGTACATGTCACTAAACACAGGCACACCTGCAAGACGTACATGTCACTAAACACAGGCACACCTGCAAGATGTACATGTCACTAAACACAGGCACACCTGCAAGATGTACATGTCACTAAACACAGGCACACCTGCAAGATGTACATGTCACTAAACACAGGCACACCTGCAAGATGTACATGTCACTAAACACAGGCACACCTGCAAGACGTACATGTCACTAAACACAGGCACACCTGCAAGATGTACATGTCACTAAACACAGGCACACCTGCAAGACGTACATGTCACTAAACACAGGCACACCTGCAAGACGTACATGTCACTAAACACAGGCACACCTGCAAGATGTACATGTCACTAAACACAGGCACACCTGCAAGACGTACATGTCACTAAACACAGGCACACCTGCAAGATGTACATGTCACTAAACACAGGCACACCTGCAGGAGGTACATGTCACTAAACACAGGCACACCTGCAAGACGTACATGTCACTAAACACAGGCACACCTGCAAGATGTACATGTCACTAAACACAGGCACACCTGCAAGATGTACATGTCACTAAACACAGGCACACCTGCAAGATGTACATGTCACTAAACACAGGCACACCTGCAAGATGTACATGTCACTAAACACAGGCACACCTGCAAGATGTACATGTCACTAAACACAGGCACACCTGCAAGATGTACATGTCACTAAACACAGGCACACCTGCAAGATGTACATGTCACTAAACACAGGCACACCTGCAAGACGTACATGTCACTAAACACAGGCACACCTGCAAGATGTACATGTCACTAAACACAGGCACACCTGCAAGACGTACATGTCACTAAACACAGGCACACCTGCAAGATGTACATGTCACTAAACACAGGCACACCTGCAAGACGTACATGTCACTAAACACAGGCACACCTGCAAGATGTACATGTCACTAAACACAGGCACACCTGCAAGACGTACATGTCACTAAACACAGGCACACCTGCAAGACGTACATGTCACTAAACACAGGCACACCTGCAAGATGTACATGTCACTAAACACAGGCACACCTGCAAGATGTACATGTCACTAAACACAGGCACACCTGCAAGACGTACATGTCACTAAACACAGGCACACCTGCAAGATGTACATGTCACTAAACACAGGCACACCTGCAAGACGTACATGTCACTAAACACAGGCACACCTGCAAGATGTACATGTCACTAAACACAGGCACACCTGCAAGACGTACATGTCACTAAACACAGGCACACCTGCAAGACGTACATGTCACTAAACACAGGCACACCTGCAAGATGTACATGTCACTAAACACAGGCACACCTGCAAGACGTACATGTCACTAAACACAGGCACACCTGCAAGATGTACATGTCACTAAACACAGGCACACCTGCAGGAGGTACATGTCACTAAACACAGGCACACCTGCAAGACGTACATGTCACTAAACACAGGCACACCTGCAAGATGTACATGTCACTAAACACAGGCACACCTGCAAGATGTACATGTCACTAAACACAGGCACACCTGCAAGATGTACATGTCACTAAACACAGGCACACCTGCAAGATGTACATGTCACTAAACACAGGCACACCTGCAAGATGTACATGTCACTAAACACAGGCACACCTGCAAGATGTACATGTCACTAAACACAGGCACACCTGCAAGATGTACATGTCACTAAACACAGGCACACCTGCAAGATGTACATGTCACTAAACACAGGCACACCTGCAAGACGTACATGTCACTAAACACAGGCACACCTGCAAGAGGTACATGTCACTAAACACAGGCACACCTGCAAGATGTACATGTCACTAAACACAGGCACACCTGCAAGACGTACATGTCACTAAACACAGGCACACCTGCAAGATGTACATGTCACTAAACACAGGCACACCTGCAAGAGGTACATGTCACTAAACACAGGCACACCTGCAAGATGTACATGTCACTAAACACAGACACACCTGCAAGATGTACATGTCACTAAACACAGGCACACCTGCAAGATGTACATGTCACTAAACACAGGCACACCTGCAAGATGTACATGTCACTAAACACAGGCACACCTGCAAGAGGTACATGTCACTAAACACAGGCACACCTGCAAGAGGTACATGTCACTAAACACAGGCACACCTGCAAGAGGTACATGTCACTAAACACAGGCACACCTGCAAGACGTACATGTCACTAAACACAGGCACACCTGCAAGATGTACATGTCACTAAACACAGGCACACCTGCAAGATGTACATGTCACTAAACACAGGCACACCTGCAAGATGTACATGTCACTAAACACAGGCACACCTGCAAGATGTACATGTCACTAAACACAGGCACACCTGCAAGATGTACATGTCACTAAACACAGGCACACCTGCAAGATGTACATGTCACTAAACACAGGCACACCTGCAAGACGTACATGTCACTAAACACAGGCACACCTGCAAGAGGTACATGTCACTAAACACAGGCACACCTGCAAGATGTACATGTCACTAAACACAGGCACACCTGCAAGACGTACATGTCACTAAACACAGGCACACCTGCAAGATGTACATGTCACTAAACACAGGCACACCTGCAAGAGGTACATGTCACTAAACACAGGCACACCTGCAAGATGTACATGTCACTAAACACAGACACACCTGCAAGATGTACATGTCACTAAACACAGGCACACCTGCAAGATGTACATGTCACTAAACACAGGCACACCTGCAAGATGTACATGTCACTAAACACAGGCACACCTGCAAGAGGTACATGTCACTAAACACAGGCACACCTGCAAGAGGTACATGTCACTAAACACAGGCACACCTGCAAGAGGTACATGTCAGTTTGAGGCTAAACACAAGCCGAGTACCTGAAGCAGCTGCGGTGGTAGACCTCTCCTCGGACCAGGTGTCTCTGGACCAGGTGCACATGTTGCAGGCAGCGCGGACAAGACACGTGCACTCTTCTGCCGCCACGGCCGTCGTCTCCGAAGGAAGGCGGAGAGGGGGAGCGCTGAAAAAGTTCATACCGGAAATTACCGGAGATGATGATGATGATGAGGAAAAAAAGCACTTTATGAGATGAAGTCCTGATCACCTGCTTGGGTAAGACCAGGTGTGCCGACCTCAGACCGGAAGGACCGGCTGCAAAGTCAAGAGAGGAAGATGTAAATGATGGCCTCTGAAGACCAGCTGGTGTGCAAACATCTTATTTGCATCAGGAACTAAACATTAGTCCTTATTTGCTTCTGCTGCAGGAACTAAACATTAGTCCTTATTTGCTTCTGCTGCAGGAACTAAACCTTAGTCCTTATTTGCTTCTGCTGCAGGAACTAAACCTTAGTCCTTATTTGCTTCTGCTGCAGGAACTAAACATTAGCCCTTATTTGCTTCTGCTGCAGGAACTAAACATTAGTCCTTATTTGCATCAGGAACTAAACATTAGTCCTTATTTGCTTCTGCTGCAGGAACTAAACATTAGTCCTTATTTGCTTCTGCTGCAGGAACTAAACATTAGTTCTTATTTGCTTCTGCTGCAGGAACTAAACATTAGTCCTTATTTGCTTCTGCTGCAGGAACTAAACATTAGTCCTTATTTGCTTCTGCTGCAGGAACTAAACATTAGTCCTTATTTGCTTCTGCTGCAGGAACTAAACATTAGCCCTTATTTGCTTCTGCTGCAGGAACTAAACATTAGTCCTTATTTGCATCAGGAACTAAACATTAGTCCTTATTTGCTTCTGCTGCAGGAACTAAACATTAGTCCTTATTTGCTTCTGCTGCAGGAACTAAACATTAGTCCTTATTTGCTTCTGCTGCAGGAACTAAACATTAGTCCTTATTTGCTTCTGCTGCAGGAACTAAACATTAGTCCTTATTTGCTTCTGCTGCAGGAACTAAACATTAGTCCTTATTTGCTTCTGCTGCAGGAACTAAACATTAGCCCTTATTTGCTTCTGCTGCAGGAACTAAACATTAGTCCTTATTTGCATCAGGAACTAAACATTAGTCCTTATTTGCTTCTGCTGCAGGAACTAAACATTAGTCCTTATTTGCTTCTGCTGCAGGAACTAAACATTAGTCCTTATTTGCTTCTGCTGCAGGAACTAAACATTAGTCCTTATTTGCTTCTGCTGCAGGAACTAAACATTAGTCCTTATTTGCTTCTGCTGCAGGAACTAAACATTAGTCCTTATTTGCTTCTGCTGCAGGAACTAAACATTAGCCCTTATTTGCTTCTGCTGCAGGAACTAAACATTAGTCCTTATTTGCATCAGGAACTAAACATTAGTCCTTATTTGCTTCTGCTGCAGGAACTAAACATTAGTCCTTATTTGCTTCTGCTGCAGGAACTAAACATTAGTCCTTATTTGCTTCTGCTGCAGGAACTAAATATTAGTCCTTATTTGCATCTGCTGCAGGAATTGGACAATGATGTGAAATGAAAGTAGATACAAGTGGAATAAAAGTGGACTATGATGTGAAATGAAAGTAGATACAAGTGGAATAAAAGTGGACTATGATGTGAAATGAAAGTAGATACAAGTGTAATAAAAGTGGAATATGATTTGAAATGAAAGTAGATACAAGTGGAATAAAAGTGGACTATGATGTGAAATGAAAGTAGATACAAGTGGAATAAAAGTGGACTATGATGTGAAATGAAAGTAGATACAAGTGGAATAAAAGGGGAATATGATGTGAAATGAAAGTAGCTACAAGTGGAATAAAAGTGGACTATGATGTGAAATGAAAGTAGCTACAAGTGGAATAAAAGGGGAATATGATTTGAAATGAAAGTAGATACAAGTGGAATAAAAGTGGAATATGATTTGAAATGAAAGTAGCTACAAGTGGAATAAAAGTGGAATATGATTTGAAATGAAAGTAGCTACAAGTGGAATAAAGTGGAATATGATTTGAAATGAAAGTAGCTACAAGTGGAATAAAGTGGAATATGATTTGAAATGAAAGTAGCTACAAGTGGAATAAAGTGGAATATGATTTGAAATGAAAGTAGCTACAAGTGGAATAAAGTGGAATATGATTTGAAATGAAAGTAGCTACAAGTGGAATAAAGTGGAATATGATGTGAAATGAAAGTAGATACAAGTGGAATAAAAGTGGACTATGATGTGAAATGAAAGTAGCTACAAGTGGAATAAAAGTGGAATATGATGTGAAATGAAAGTAGATACAAGTGGAATAAAAGTGGACTATGATGTGAAATGAAAGTAGATACAAGTGGAATAAAAGTGGACTATGATGTGAA
>NC_084755.1:6068552-6131052 GCF_033978785.1 Entelurus aequoreus
GTGAGTGACTCAGCAGAAGTATAATCTGATAATCTGCCATGACAGCTGTCCTTCTCACGACGACAAACTGAACTCACCTTCCTGAGTGCTAATCCCCTTAAAGGAGAGGAACAAGTTTGTCAAAATTAAAAATGTCAACATTGTGTATGTTCTGAGAGATTGATTTATGATAGTTTATGAAAATATAACTATAGATGTCAACATTGTGTATGTGCTGAAAGATTGATTTATGATTGCTACCTTTGGTAAAAACTTGGACTGGAGTCGTTTCGTAAAGTCTTTCGGTCTACCGCCCTTCTTGATTGCCTCTCGAGAAACTCTGAAGAAAAGTTGATCCTTTTTGCGATTTCAACGGTTGGTAAAGCCAAAAGCAACGCAATCCTAGGGCATTTTTCCTCAGAGAAAGGCTAAATGGCGCCTGGTACCCTTTGAGAACAGATGCTGGCTTGACCACCACGCATATTTAATGAGCCGGACGTGGGCCGGATGTGACGTCCTATGCAACCCAGCAATATTAAGTATGCATATTGGTCATTATTCACTATGCTAGTCGGCTATCCCTCTTTGGTTTAAGGTCATCAACCTATCCTGAAAAGCCCCTGTAATAGATGTGGTGTGAAATAAACCCTACAAAATCTACTGGAGTTGAGCAAACAAAGTCGATCTTCTCAACCTTTTCGACAAAAGTCCTAAAGAACTTGTCACATACAGTCCTTGGATTCACGAAATGAGGAGAGGCAGGTGTGTCTTTTCTGCCTTTCTATTACTCTTTGCAACATCCTATTTCTTTGGCATGTTTTTGTTGTTTACCGCTGCTGCAATAAAAACAAAGTACAGACCTCAAAAGAAATGAAACTCAGCGGCGTCGCAGAAAATCTGTCACCCAGGCTGGTCATTGTCAGGTTCAAACACTGATGACATCTATTAAACAGACAAGAAGCAAGGAATCATGCAAAGACAGAGTTCAATTTGGCTCAATGAGGAGAGACGTATTGGGCTGCACACTCAGTTACAGATCCAACCTACGCTCTAAGGCACAGCCCATGTGCTCCTCTATTTATTTGGGAGGTCCCCGGTTACATCACTGAGGCTGCTTCTGAAGGAAGGGGGGTCATTTCAGCAGCCCCAGTTAGACACAATACATGATTATTCAGAAATGCAAATGTGCTGACACTCGTGATATCGCCCTGTCTCTGCTTTGTCTGCGTCACGGTACTCGGTGTTCTGCACACAAACACTGATACGAGACGACTCGCAATCTTGGATTGCAAGTTGTCCCTTTGCACAGATAGAAAAGTACAACTTCAGCACAATTGATAATAACTATAGCAACGGCCTTTAAGCATAAGAGTTGTGAGATAACTTACACATAATTATTCTAACAGTCATGACAGAAAATAATTGAGAAGCACTGCCAATACTAAAAAGGGGCTTGACCTTTCAGTCTTACTCTGTCTTTTCCCTCACAGGTACAGCATTGTATCAAACAACTTACCAGCGGAGGGGAACCTGAAGATCTCCAGCTTGGATCTCCATAACGGCCATTCTTCCTCCTCCGTCCCCTTACACTGTGACACAGAAGAAGAGGAAGCGGACAAGAGGAGAAGGAGGCGGTCAGGAGCCTCCACTGCAGTGCCAGGCTCAAGGGGACGAGGCGGCATGAACAACCACAACGGGAGGGTTCTGACCAGGGGCTCCAGCCAGGTACGGAGCCGCTTCGTGAAGAAAAACGGACAATGCAATGTTGTCTTCACCAACATGGAGGAGAAGAGGCAGCGCTATCTAGCAGACATTTTCACCACCTGCGTGGACACCCACTGGCGATACCTGCTCTTTATATTCTGCGTCAGCTTCATCATCTCCTGGCTTTTCTTTGGCATCATCTTTTACAGCGTCTCCCTCTCGCACGGGGACTTTGAGGAGCACCGCACGGCGAAGAACGAAGGGCTAGCAACAGAGGGGTTGACTGCGCCCTTCTCTGGACAAACCACTGGAGGACCGGCCAAAAGGATCCCTTGCATCCTCCACGTCCAGGGCTTCGTCGGTGCCCTCTTGTTTTCCATGGAGACGCAGACCACCATCGGCTATGGCTGGCGCTGCGTCACCGAGGAGTGTCCCGCGGCGGTCATAACCGTGATTATTCAATCCATCGTAGGCTGCATCATCGACTCTTTCATGATTGGCACCATCATGGCCAAGATGGCACGGCCAAAGAAGAGGAACCAGACGCTCATTTTCTCCAAAAACGCCGTCGTTGCCCTTCGCGATGGCAAGCTGTGCCTGATGTGGAGGGTGGGGAACCTGCGTAGGAGCCACATTGTGGAGGCTCACGTGCGGGCGCAGCTCATCCGGTCCTACGTGACGGTGGAAGGGGAATTCATCCCCTTGGAGCAGATGGACCTCAACGTGGGCTACGACGAGGGTACAGACAGGTTGTTTCTGGTGTCCCCGCTGGTTATCGTCCATGAGATAGACAAAGACAGCCCCTTGTATGCGATAAGCCAAGCCGATCTGGAGACGGACGCATTCGAGATTGTCGTGATACTAGAAGGAATGGTGGAGGCCACGGCCATGACCACCCAATTCCGTAGCTCCTATCTTTCCAGGGAAATCTTCTGGGGCCACAGGTTCGAACCGGTCATCTACGAGGACCGCAACTGCTACAAGGTGGATTACGGCCGCTTCCACAAGACCTACGAGGTGCCGTTAACGCCCCACCTCAGCGCCAAAGAGCTCGACGAGGCTGCGGGTCGGGCTTCCTCTGTGGTTTCTCCCGCCTCTGCCTGCATGTCCTCAAAGGACTTGGTCCCTCGCTCCGTCAGCACCTTCTGCTACGAGAACGAGGTCGCGCTGAGCTGCGGGGAGGACGAGGAAGACATCTTTGGGAAGGACAGAGCAGAGGAGAGAAGGACTTCGGTGTCTATAGACTTCCAAAGTATGTTCAAAGACACCTCCACCATTACCTCTGGGAGTCATAATGTCCTGTGTGTTCTGGACATGGACAATAACCAGATGGAGTTCGACATCCTACACACTTCAATTCCTCTTGATCCAGTGACCTATAAGAACGAGCCCGAGATGTAAGGAAGTGCAATGAACTTTTTCAGTACTGTGCGCAGGTTCGGATTCCATATAGTGACATCCTCTTTTTATGGAGGGACAAATGGGACAACATTAAATAAAACGATTCATTCTTTAGTGAGACATTTAGGAAACTATTTCATCAATTATAATTGGAATTAAATGCATAAATGTGTTATTTATCATTTATTTATATCACGGGTGTCAAACTCATTTCGGCTCAGGGGCCACATGGAGGAAAAACTAATCCCAAGTGGGCCGGACTGGTGAAATCATGGGACGATAACTTCAAAATAAAGACAATTTCAGATTGTTTTCTTTGTTTTACTTTGACCAACAACAAAAAAACATTTTGAAAATGTACAAATCACAAATAATCCTCTTGATAATTCTGAGGAAAATAAATGTATGCAGTTTCAAAAACACAACGAAGAGGACAATGAACTCAACAAACAATACAAACGTAGGAGTTGCACTCGGCTCTCACTCTTCTCCTTTTTGACAGAAACATTTTGGGGCAATCAGGCTGACAAATCAGAAGAAGAATCAGAAGAGTTTTTATTGCCATTGTTTAAGAACGGGTTCACAAACTAGGAATTGTTGTTGGTGCAACAAAAAAACACATCTAACACAGAATAGGTAATAACATGAGCTGTAACTGAGCTATCAGATCTTGTTATTGTTCATGTGTGATAGCCGAGGGGAAAAACTGTTCAGGTGGCGGGAGGTGTGGGTCTGGACTCTGGATGGAGCGTAGTCTCCTGCCTGAGGGGAGAGGGGAGAATAGTTTGTGTCCAGGGTGAGAAGAGTCAGCTGTGATCCCACCCACACGCCTCCTGGTCCTGGAGGAGAACAAGTCCTGGAGGGATGAGAGCTTGCGCCCAATCACCTTCTCAGCAGCACGTACCATGCGCTGCAGTCTATTCTTATCCTGGACTGTGGCGCCGGGGAACCACACGGTGATGGAGGAGGTGAGGATGGACTCGATGATGGCTGAGTAGAACTGCACCAGCATCTCGGTCGGCACCATCAGTTTCCTCAGCTGCCGCAGGAAGTACATCCTCTGCTGGACCTTCTTGATGAGGGAGCTGATGGTCGGCTCCCACTTGAGGTCCTGGGTGATGGTGGTGCCCAAGAAATTCAAGGAGTCCACAATGGAGACGGGGGTGGGAGAGTCAAACAGGGTGAGGGGGGATGGTGGGGCTGTGACTTTCCTCAAGTCCATGATCATCTCCACTGTTTTCTGGGCGTTCAGCTCCAGGTTGTTGAGGCTGCACCAGGACGCCAGCCGGTCCACCTCTCTCCTGTAGGCGGACTCATCGCCATCCGTGATGAGCCCGATGAGGGTGGTGTCATCCGCAAACTTGAGCGGCTTTACGGATTGGAGACTGGAGGTGCAGCAGTTTGTGTACAGGGAGAAGAGCCAGGGGGAAAGTACACAAACAACGACGTGTTCGAACAGAAGGCGTAAAACGTCAGGTTTTACGATTCATTTTGGTCGAGGGGGAGGAGCCATAGCCACGCTTTACTATGTACCTCTTGCTTGGCCCCCGTTTGCTTGCCTAACAGAATTGCTATTGCGACATCCATTCAACAGCAGTTTCGTTCATTAACAAACTTCAGCTAATTTTTATACTTAGCAAAGACATCTGACGGGCCGGATAAACCTGTACGCAGGCCTGATAAACCTATACGCAGGTTGGATAAACCTGTACGCAGGCCTGATAAACCTGTACACAGGTTGGATAAACCTGTACGCAGGCCTGATAAACCTGTACGCAGGTTGGATAAACCTGTACGCAGGCCTGATAAACCTGTACGCAGGCCTGATAAACCTATACGCAGGCCTGATAAACCTATACGCAGGCCTGATAAACCTATACGCAGGCCTGATAAACCTGTACACAGGTTGGATAAACCTGTACGCAGGCCTGATAAACCTGTACGCAGGTTGGATAAACCTGTACGCAGGCCTGATAAACCTATACGCAGGCCTGATAAACCTGTACGCAGGCCTGATAAACCTATACGCAGGCCTGATAAACCTGTATGCTTGCCTGATAAACCTGTACGCAGGCCTGACCCGGCCATATGTTTGACACCCCTGATTTATATAAATGAAAGTGAATGTAATTATTTTATCATTTGATTAGAATATTGCATAACCGCTGACTTAATAATCAACAATTTCATGATTTAATGATTTGTTCAATTATTAATTTCATCAACCCAGCTGTCAAAGACAGTTGGCGGATCCTCACTTCCACTTGTCTGTGGAACTTCCACCAGAAAAGCGGAGAAGTACTGGTCGATATCTTGGTCTGAAAGTGCGGAAATAACTGGAATAAATTCCTCCACTTGAACTGCTAGATGCCTCGGGTCCGCAGGTCTTGCTTCCCATTACTCGGAAAAATCTAAAATATCTACCAACAACTCCTGAAAGTAGGAGTATGTCCTCCTTTTGAAAGACTTTCAAAGTTCCAGGCTTCAGACCAAGGCAATGATTGGACTAGATTCCTGTAAGCCCCGCCCACTGACTTTGATAGCTGAGTTTGACGAGTTTCATGTTCATGAGTTACTTAAATAAATCAATAAATCACAGAATAATCAATTAAATCCTGAAAAAATATTATTGATAACATAATTAAATGTACTTTTACATTAGATAAATTAATGACATTTAATAGTACATTTATGTTTTAATTACAGTCATAATTGATTAATGAGACAATTAAGTAATTATTTAAATATGTATATTTTGTTTACTTTCGTCCAATTTGACCCTTCACACCTTTTTGCCTTGTCAGTGTTTTATGTGTTTTAGTCTCGGAGCATTCAGAACTTCCAAAGTTCACAGATCTGTTCCGTGATAGACTTGTTCTACATTTCCAAACTATTTCCCTCACAAAGTAAAGTCAATTAATTTGGTCCAGACTAAAACGTCTGCCATCATAAAACCTTCATTTGTCCGGGCAATGTTTTAGCTGACAATTGAACTCCGCTAACAGGTGCCGAGAGAAACCAAACATTGTCAAATAGGAGCACAGACGTGGATGAACTTGTTGGCAACTGAAATTATGTACAAAAAAATTGGAATATTCCAAAATGCAGCTTGACAATCTTTAAATCTGGAGTTTTTTCGGCTTCATGTTAACGGATATAAAAATTAAGCATAGAGAAAAAGTACCCCTCAATACTGTGAAACATTGTGTTACAAAATGTCTTTAATCTGTGCTGCGTTCAAAGAAATCTCAAGACCTGCAAGGCAGTCTGGAGCCAAATGAGTTGCCCGGTGACAGAAAGTTTGCTCTCCAACCGGACAATCACCTGGAACACCCGGGAATGGCCAAGGACGAAACATCTATTCCATGATTTCTCATTGAAAGTGTTTATGTTATGATTTTCAATCCACATTTAAAACACTTCCTTTTGGACTAAAGAACATGGAATGGTGGTGTCAGGTTCAAACACTGATGACATCTATTAAACAAGACAAGAGGCAAAGAATCAAACAAAGACAGAATTAAATTTGGACTCAACATTGACGAGAGACGTGGCGACTGTACTCTCGGTGCAGTCTTCAACCACGCTCTGCCCAAAGATTGCACTCCTCCTTCTTTATTGGACTTTCTCCCCCCTTGACCACAGCTGCTTCCAGAGGGAAGTGGGTCGTAAACAGCATTGCTTTCGGTTACCGAACAGTTAAAAGAGAGTTCCATAAAATAGTTCAAAAAGAGTTCGTAAAATACTTCACCAAGAGTTCCTCTGGAAGTTGGGCAGATCTTGCCATCTGTCCACTTTGAAGTCCCAGTGGAGTTTTGCGAGCCTTCTTCCTCTTGGTAGGCCTCAAAGACAGCCCCGGTCCTTTTGCCTGGAACTTATTTCATCACAAAGTTTTTTGTGATAACTTACAATTATTCTAACAGGTGGTACTTTGGTTCAAAATGTTGCACAGATTTTGCTTTACAGACCATCATCAAGCCGCTTTCTGGCGGGCCCTAAAAACCCTTCCAGGCCTCCGCGTCTCTGACCCGTCAGCCGTGGTGTAGTTTTGGCGGTACGCTTTGGGTACCAACGGATTCAAGTTAGAACTATGCCAGACGCTGACCATCCCACACTAAAAAAAGACATAAAAAGCAAAAAAATAAAAAACTGTAACCCTTCAATGCTCACGGATGTCTTGTGTGATTAATGATGATGGTTTGAAAGCCCAATTTTTTATTGATTATTGAGATGGACAATTTCGGTTGACCTCCAAATTGCACCCTTCCATGTGTGTTCATTTCTGGAGATGACTGCATTGTGTACAGGAAACAAAGGGATGACGCTTAAAGGGGAACTGTACTTTTTTTTGGGGAATGTTGCTTATTGTTCACAACATTATGAGAGACAAGAACACATACATCTTTTTTTTTAGGATTTTAAAGATGATTAACAAAAACGCTTGGAAGATGTGACTTATAGGAGTCACGTTAATGTAGCCTTTTAGTCCCTAAAACAACTTCAAAACCCTTCATCAAAGTACAATATACACACTGCAAGTATTTATATAATGTAGTAACAGACACCTTCATAACAATATGTAATATGTACAATATACACACTGCAAGTATATATATAATGTAGTAACAGACACCTTCATAACAATATGTAATATGTACAATATACACACTGCAAGTATATATATATAATGTAGTAACAGACACCTTCATAACAATATGTAATATGTACAATATACACACTGCAAGTATTTATATAATGTAGTAACAGACACCTTCATAACAATATGTAATATGTACAATATACACACTGCAAGTATTTATATAATGTAGTAACAGACACCTTCATAACAATATGTAATATGTACAATATACACACTGCAAGTATTTATATAATGTAGTAACAGACACCTTCAAAACAATATGTAATATGTACAATATACACACTGCAAGTATATATATAACGTAGTAACAGACACCTTCATAACAATATGTAATATGTACAATATACACACTGCAAGTATATATATAATGTAGTAACAGACACCTTCATAACAATATGTAATATGTACAATATACACACTGCAAGTATATATATAATGTAGTAACAGACACCTTCATAACAATATGTAATATGTACAATATACACACTGCAAGTATATATATAATGTAGTAACAGACACCTTCATAACAATATGTAATATGTACAATATACACACTGCAAGTATATATATAACGTAGTAACAGACACCTTCATAACAATATGTAATATGTACAATATACACACTGCAAGTATATATATAATGTAGTAACAGACACCTTCATAACAATATGTAATATGTACAATATACACACTGCAAGTATATATATCATGTAGTAACAGACACCTTCATAACAATATGTAATATGTACAATATACACACTGCAAGTATATATATAATGTAGTAACAGACACCTTCATAACAATATGTACAATATACACACTGCAAGTATATATATAATGTAGTAACAGACACCTTCATAACAATATGTAATATGTACAATATACACACTGCAAGTATATATATAATGTAGTAACAGACACCTTCATAACAATATGTAATATGTACAATATACACACTGCAAGTATATATATAATGTAGTAACAGACACCTTCATAAAAATATGTAATATGTACAATATACACACTGCAAGTATATACTGTATATCATGTAGTAACAGACACCTTCATAACAATATGTACAATATACACACTGTGGGTATATACTGTATATAATGTAGTAACAGACACCTTCATAACAATATGTACAATATACACACTGCAAGTATATATATAATGTAGTAACAGACACCTTCATAACAATATGTAATATGTACAATATACACACTGCAAGTATATATATCATGTAGTAACAGACACCTTCATAACAATATGTAATATGTACAATATACACACTGCAAGTATATATATCATGTAGTAACAGACACCTTCATAACAATATGTAATATGTACAATATACACACTGCAAGTATATATATAATGTAGTAACAGGCACCTTCATAACAATATGTAATATGTACAATATACACACTGCAAGTATATATATATATATAGTTCTGAAGAAAGGGCGTGTTCAGGACCAGTTTCGCTTCAAGATCAGGGAGAACATCATCCCAACTGTCCAAGAGAAACCTGTGAAGTGCTTGGGGAAGTGGTATAGGGCAGACCTCAATGACCGGCTGAGTGTGAGAGAAATGCTTAGCCAAGCAGAAGCCTGGATGACATCCCTCGAAAAGAGCGGCCTCCCGGGCAAGTATAAGGCCTGGGGTTACCAACATGGGGTTCTCCCCCGTCTGCTCTGGCCACTCCTGGTTTATGAGGTACCTGTATCCACAGTTGAGAGTCTGGAGAAAAAGTTGAACACCTACTTGAGGAGATGGCTGGGTGTCCCAAGAAGCTTCTGTTCCATTGGACTGTACAGCACAGGAAGCAAGCTACAGCTGCCAATAACATCAGTGGTGGAGGAGTACAAGGTGACAAAAACACGCCAGGCCATGATGCTACGAGACAGCAAAGACAAGCGAGTACGGCAGGCAGGCATTGTCGTCAGGTCAGGCAGAAAGTGGTTAGCCAGCAAAGCACTGAGGGAGGCGGAGGATCGACTGCATCACGCGGACATTGTGGGATCAGTAGCCCAGGGAAGACTTGGTCTGGGTTGCTCATCCAGAACAAGATGGAACAAAGCTGACCCAAAGGAGCGGCGAGGCTTGGTGCAGAGGGAGGTCCGAAAGGCTGAGGAGGAGAGCCGGTATGTCAAGGCAGTAGCCATGAAAAAACAGGGCAGCTGGACTAGATGGGAGAGTGTAAAAGACAGATCTCTAACCTGGCAGGACATCTGGAGCATGGAAGGCCACCGGATCAGGTTCCTGCTGTGTTCTACATATGATGTCCTGCCCACCCCATCAAACCTCCATACTTGGGGAATGGTAGAGAGCCCCAGCTGCACACTCTGCGGGAAGATAGCTAACCTGGAGCATGTCCTCTCCTCTTGTCACTCAAGCTTAGCAGATGGCAAGTTCCGGTGGCGTCATGACCAGATCCTTGCTCAGCTGGCAGAAGGTGTTGAGCAGGCCAGGAAGAGGACAAGGCAGCTCTCTAATGGGCCACGCTTCATCCACTTCGTCAGGGCAGGTGAAAGCGCAGCAGCAGGAGGGAGGAACAAAGGAGTTCTGGCCACAGCAAACGACTGGGAGATGCGGGCCGACCTGAAGAAGCAGCTCAAATTCCCAGAGGAGATAGCCCACACTACCCTGAGACCTGATATTGTTCTGTGGTCTAGAGGAACCAAACAGGTGGTGCTTATCGAGCTGACAGTACCTTGGGAAGAGAGGATGGAGGAGGCGTACGAACGCAAGCTCAAGAAGTACCAAACCCTCATCCTCGAGAGCCAGCACAATGGATGGAAGGCCTGGAACCTACCGGTGGAGGTGGGCTGTAGAGGCTTTGCGGGGCGGTCGCTCTGGAGAGCACTCGGACTGCTAGGGATCGAGGGGCTGGCTAGGAAGCGGCTGGTAGCCAACATCACTAAAAGGGCAGAGGAAGCATCGCGCTGGATTTGGTTACAAAGAAAGGTGCGATGGCAGAGCCGACCTACTGAAGGACTAGGGACATAGAGTTGGGTGGCATTCAGCGGGGGTAGATCCAGGACGCTGGATCTGCCGTCGAGCCCCTCCGAAGCGTCATGGGCTTAATTCGACGAAACGTTGATGACGGGGGGTGCCCATTTGAGAATCTGCTGATGCCAACCAACTCATGTCCAGTTGAGGTATGCGGTCAAGCTTAGTTTTGGCTCAGGGAGGAGGACGTCCCTGCCATGCAGAGTCCCGCCGGTGCCTTGATGGAAGGAGAGATGAAGAGAGCGAGGCCACAGGCTCACAGATGGTGCAGGGGCGAGTACCTGTAAAGGTGAGCCAGTTGCGATACCCTTATCGTATTTTGCATATAATGTAGTAACAGACACCTTCATAAAAATATGTAATATGTACAATATACACACTGCAAGTATATACTGTATATCATGTAGTAACAGACACCTTCATAACAATATGTACAATATACACACTGTGGGTATATACTGTATATAATGTAGTAACAGACACCTTCATAACAATATGTAATATGTACAATATACACACTGCAAGTATATATATAATGTAGTAACAGACACCTTCATAACAATATGTACAATATACACACTGCAAGTATATACTGTATATAATGTAGTAACAGACACCTTCATAACAATATGTAATATGTACAATATACACACTGCAAGTATATATATCATGTAGTAACAGACACCTTCATAACAATATGTAATATGTACAATATACACACTGCAAGTATATATATAATGTAGTAACAGACACCTTCATAACAATAAGTAATATGTACAATATACACACTGCAAGTATATGTATAATGTAGTAACAGACACCTTCATAACAATATGTAATATGTACAATATACACACTGCAAGTATATATATCATGTAGTAACAGACACCTTCATAACAATATGTAATATGTACAATATACACACTGCAAGTATATATATAATGTAGTAACAGACACCTTCATAACAATATGTAATATGTACAATATACACACTGCAAGTATATATATAATGTAGTAACAGACACCTTCATAACAATATGTAATATGTACAATATATACACTGCAAGTATATATATAATGTAGTAACAGACACCTTCATAACAATATGTAATATGTACAATATATACACTGCAAGTATATACTGTATATAATGTAGTAACAGACACCTTCATAACAATATGTAATATGTACAATATACACACTGCAAGTATATACTGTATATAATGTAGTAACAGACACCTTCATAACAATGTGTAATATGTACAGTATACACACTGCAAGTATATATATAATGTAGTAACAGACACCTTCATAACAATATGTAATATGTACAATATACACACTGCAAGTATATATATAATGTAGTAACAGACACCTTCATAACAATATGTACAATATACACACTGCAAGTATATAATGTAGTAACACACACCTTCATAACAATATGTACAATATACACACTGCAAGTATATAATGTAGTAACAGACACCTTCATAACAATATGTACAATATACACACTGCAAGTATATAATGTAGTAACAGACACCTTCATAACAATATGTACAATATACACACTGCAAGTATATAATGTAGTAACAGACACCTGTCTGTGTTCTTGTCTCTCATGATTGTGAACAATAGGCAAAATTAAAAAAAAGTGCACTTCCCCTTTAAGTGCAAAGTGCAATAAGGACTGTGAGGATAATAAAGTTATTGTGGTCTTTGTGTTTAATAATGACTTAATTAATGTGTCATTTATTTATTCAAGGTGTGTTGGCGATAAGAAAAAAGGTTCAAAGTTGTGAAAAACAATCATTGAATGTTGCTGTGAATCCTCACCTGCATTTATTTGTGTGATATTGTAATGTTTATTGAACAACCTCCATTTCATATTTATTTGTCAGCGTGTTTTTGTCACTCGTGCTGCTTGAGTCGAGTTGTTTGTGCAAATGAGCACCGAACATGAGTTAAATGTCAACTTTAAAACGATGAAGAAACTATTCCCCTAGTTTAGAAGTCCAGTAGATGTTCAAAAAACAGCAAAATGAACTCATTGGAAATGAAATAACTTCACATGAATAAAGACAACTGCACTTTAATGCATCATGTTTATGTTATTAATAAACATTTGTATTGCATTGTTTTGTCCTGAATCATGCAAGTGAAAACATTCACATTAGCTCAACTTTATTGCTCTCTTTACACAAACTGTGGAATTTTTGCACTTGCTGTTCCATTTTTTTCCGCTAGATGTCACTGCGTACTTTCAAGACCTCAATGTATTCAGCTATAATTCTACAATTATGTATACTACAGTGTTTTATATTATTATTATTATATATATATTATACATATATATATATAATACAATATAATATAATATATGTTATATATATATATATATATATATATATATATATATATATATATATATATATATATATATATATATATATATATATTATGATTATGTTTTATATTTATTTATCTATTTATTTATATCTGCACCTTCTTGCTCTTTTATCCTGCACTACCATGAGCTAATGCAACAAAATGTCGTTCTTATCTGTACTGTAAAGTTCAAATTTGAATGACAATAAAAGAAAGTCTAAGTCTATGTGTGTGTGTGTGTGTGTGTGTGTGTGTGTGTGTGTGTGTGTGTGTGTGTGTGTGTGTGTGTGTGTGTGTGTGTGAGAGAGAGACAGAGAGAGACAGAGAGAGACAGAGAGAGAGAGAGAGAGAGAGAGAGAGACAATGCACCCCTGATATAAATGATAAAACAATGCAAACAATATAATAAAATGATTCATTACAAATATTAATTATTCTGTAATAATATACTGTAAATTGTCATGCATCAGGTGATTATGTATTGTTTGATCAGACTATAATATCTGAGTGATAGGGCAGATTTAGTTTTTCCTGTTTCTTTTAGGGAACACAAACAGTTTTGTTTTTTCCTTTTACTGATTCTATTGTTTATTTATTCTTTTTTTTTTTTTTTACAGTTGTGCCCAGATCAAATAAATGAATAATTATGTAAATATTATCTTATTCCCTATTTTTGACATACAATTGCAGAGCAAAATAAATTCAGTGACGCAAAAAAAAAAAAAACCCTACCCTAGGGTAAACTGGGTAACACACGGCACACTGACAAAGCTAAACCTATTGTTACTATAACAATCTACAAGGTTAATATAGGTTGCTTCTCTTTCTTCCCCTCCATTTTTCTGCATTCTTTTGTATCTCCAGTTATCATGACGTATATGTATTGTTGCATTTGAACAACTGTATTGTTGATATTAGAGGCACATTATTGGTATTGTTCATTATTAATAGTGATATTTCTATTGGTATTTGTATTGCTCCATTTGTAGTGTAATAATGCTCATTGTCATTTCTGTATTATTATTTATTTTGCTAACTGCTTCTTTGCTATCACTTTTACCATCATATTTGTACATGTCCTATTTGCTGATGTTGCTCTGTTGTTGTTGTTGTTGTGTTTGCTGTTGTTGTTGTCTTCAATTGCCTCCACATAAAGTGCAATATATTGAGGGTGTTTTTATGCAGCCTGTATGGAATTCCATTTGGTCCTGGAGCTGCCTTTGCCTCGTCAACCTCTTTGGACCTTGGGATTGTTGTCCAGCTGGTGTTCTGGTTGAGGAAGTGGTGGCATGTTGGGTGGTATCCACCTGTGTTGGAAATGTTCCTTCCTAGGTAAGTCATTTCCGGGTGGTTCTCTAACTGCTCTTTTGGTGCCTTGAGTGACCCGCTCTTTTCCTCTGTGAAGAATCATCTCACAAATCTAAATGGATCCCTGTAGAAGGATGTTCTCACCTTTTCCTTTCTCTTGCGTCCAGTCCTGAGGTTTTTTCAGTTCTCCGCAGTCTACCCAGGTGTCCTTTCAGGTCAGTTTGCAGGAAGTCCATGCCCACTTTTTCCTCCACCTTTTTCCTCTCTTCCGTTGTTTCTTCAAGTCTTTTCTCTCGTTGACAAAGCGTTGGATTTCCTGCTACCTTCTGGACCAGGGAGGGTTTGTTGGTGTTTTGTACCTTTTTTTCTGTCTCTTTTGTTCCGCAGATCTGATCGCCCATTTCCCCCAATTTCTTCTCCGCTGTTCTTTTTATTCTATCCAGGATCTTGATGAGATCTGCATCAATAGTTGCCCACTCCTTCTTGCTGCTGGACTTTGGCCACTCCACTTTGGGTCTGTGGTCTTGAATAATCTTCTCCAACGCAGGTTGCAACTGGCTTGGTTCGTAGTTCTGATTTTGTGCTTGAGTTACCTTCAGCCACTGGGGTTTTGATGCTCGGTGGACTGTGGGTTAAATCCTGCCGCTGAGCTTAACTCGCCTGACTTGACCTTTCTCTTAGATCGATCCCGGCCGACCTCTCTTCCTTCAAACCCTTCATCCGCCCTAGATGTATTCTTAGGCCTCTGATGGATGGTACTTTGGACCGACCACAGCTACCCACAGTACTTGGCGCTCTTGTCTTTCGCCTGATACTTGATTTGTGCTGATTTGGCTCGTCGTTGTGTTAATTTACTGGGTAATCATCTTCCGTTCCCACTCTGGCAGACTCCAGGGGTGTTTCCCTCTTTGAATGTTTCACTGCAACAAGGGGTGGCCCTTGTAAAGCGACGGAGCCTGCCATCATGGACAGCTAGTCTGTTGGGGTCTTTTCCTCCCATCAGCTGTCTTTCCACGTCGTCACATGGTCTTTTTTTTCTGCTTGTCTGCTGCCATTTCACTCTCTCTTATAGAGAATTGTGCAAACAAACATCACATTGATAGAAGAGAGATGAAAGTGGAGATGTCCGATGGCAAAATAGAGGTGGAGCGTCTCATTATCAATGACAAGGCTTCTCATGATCCCGCACAACTGTTCACTGTGGTTCTTTACCCTAGGGGCTGCTGATGGATTCAGCTGGGTACTTTCCTCGTGACTCACACACAAGCTCAAAGGCTGGAGGGACAACATCTAGCTCGACACGCTGTGTTGGTATTCAGAATATTGATGCTGGATAGTGAATATACTGCACATGAGATATCACAACATCTATAGATTGGCCCCTATGAAGAGGAGGAGGAGGAGTTATCCATCGAAGCTCACTCTTGCGGGGGCTTGTTCGGGATATTGATCATTCGCGATATGGACAGACTTCTAGATGCTTTTGCACAAGTGACTCTTGTCTGTGACTCGTTTTGAATACATTTTGTCAAGTCTTGCAGTGAACTCCACCTTTGACTGTTCAACAAAAGAACCGGGATATACTCTGACAGAGTAAAGAAGTCCTGCACGGCCAACACCATGTTTGTTTGTTTACACCACCTTTGTATACCCATTTACACACGCACACACACACACACACACACGCTCACCTGCACTGGCTTCCTGTGCACCTAAGATGTGACTTTAAGGTTTTACTACTTACGTATAAGATTGTTAACGGTCTAGCTCCATCCTATCTTGCTGACTGTATGGTACCATATGTCCCGGCCAGAAATGGCCGTTCAAAGAACTCCGGCTTATTAGTGATTCCCAGAGCCCAAAAAAAGTAGTTTTCTATTGGGGCTCCAGTACTCTGGAATGTTCTAGCAGTAACAGTTAGAGATGCTACCTCAGTAGAAGCATTTAAGTCCCATCTTAAAACTCATTTGTATACTCTAGCCTTTAAATAGACCCCCCTTTTAGACCAGTTGATCTGCCGTTTCTTTTCTGCTCTGCCTTGCATGGAGATGTCATGAGGTGACCACGGATTGGCCTCCACGGATGGTGCGCTAGCTGTTCCAAGTCAGGACCCAGGATGGACCACTCCTCTGTGCATCAGTTGGTGAGGTCTTTGCACTGCTGACTTGTTTCCATTCAAGATGGTCCCCTGCCGGTCTCCCAAGGGACTGGACTTTCACATGAAGTCAGGACCCGAGGTGACCACTCCTTATGCATCAGTCGGTGAGGTCTCTGCACCCCAACATGTCTACATGCAAGATGATCCCCTGCTGGCCCCACTACGGACTGGACTCTCACATTATTAACTAGATCCACTCGGCATCCGGGGGGTCCCCACATCTGCGGCCCCTTTCAAGATTTCTCGTTCCCATTGGTTTGAGTTTTTCCTTGCCCTGATGTGGGATCTGAGCCCAGGATGTCGTTGTGGCTTGTGCAGCCCTTTGAGACATTTGTGATCAAGGGCTGTGTAAGTCAACTTTGATTGATAATATTTTATTAAGGCCCAAGCAGCAAAGCAAGGGCCCTATTGATATTGCTATGTTTTTTCTCCTATACATTGGAACGCCTTTTTGAGGCCCTAAACCAGTGGTCCCCAACCCCCGGTCCAAGGACCGGTACCCGTCCGTGGCGCATTTTGTACCGGGCCGCAGAGAAACATTAAAAATGTATAAAGGACTGCATTTTCTCCGACATAACTTTGTCCTGTCCCACTAGACACACCGATAAACTTGTTTATAGATGATCAATATATGATATTTAACCCTAACCGTGACACAAGTGGAAAGACAGTCCCTGAAAATAAGGCCTACATAAACCGGTCCCTGGTGCACAAAAGACCACTGCTATACAGCATGCGTTCCAGCGATCGGCAGAAGGACGATAGGACTTCACCCGATGCGTTTGGCGGCCCGGAGACGTAGGAAGTCAAGGTGAGGTCGGCGGCTAGCGCGTCTGCTCTCCAACAAAGTCCTCCTGGTTGTGTTGCTGTAGTCCGCTGCTAATACACCGATCCCACCTACAACTGTCTTCTTTGCAGCCTTCATTGTTCATTAAACAAATTGCAAAAGATGTCCAGAATACTGTGGAATTATGAAATGAAAACAGAGCTTTTTGTATAGGATTCTACGGGGTACCATAACTTCCGTTAAACTGACTTCGTCACGCGCATACGTCATCATACCGCGACGTTGCAGCCGGATATTTCCCGGGAAATTTAAAATGTCACTTTATAAGTTAACCCGGCCGTATTGGCATGTGTTGCAATGTTAAGATTTCATCATTGATATATAAACTATCAGACTGCGTGGTCGCTAGTAGTGGCTTTCAGTAGGCCTTTAATACCTCTTTAAAAGGTAAAGGAGGCATTTCATGTACATAAGATGTGTGATTGTAAATAATGTTAATGATATTAATTCATAATAAAATCCCTTTCAAGAAAAAAGTTACTTTTTAATAAAAAAAAAAAATGTGTTACTCATTGAAAAACAACCCAAAAATGGTTCATAATTTTGAAAACCCAGAAAATGAGTTAAAATATTTCCCTCAAAACCCCCCAAAATGGGTTGCTCTTCATAAACTCCAAAATTTAACTCAACACTGGCAACCCATAAATTGGGTTACCAAAACAACCCAGCATTTTTAGTGTTCACTAAATCGTTGACAGAAAAATCCAAGTATTTGAAACTGGAGCTTGCATTGGTCCTTCTGAACAAATCAATTAAAAAAATAACAATTCAATAGATGGTTTTCAATTTGTATCACATTTGATACAGCTGGTGAAAAAATTTGATTTTTACGTTATTTTTATAACAAACCAAAACACAATGGGAAATCACTTCAGTTCCAAACATCAAACAAACATTCATCATCATCATCATCATCTTCTTCCCTCAGCTGCTCGATCACTGCAATTACATTTTTAAAGCATCTTCAACGTTGTCATTTTTTTGCCATCCTAAAAAAACTTACAAAAAGTCAACATGTATTTTTGATGTGATTTTTTTTCTCTCTCATACAAATCATAATTTATCGCAACACACACAGTGATCGCCACAAAATGATACAGCAAATTGGATATGTATAATTGACCTCTAAATATATTATAATGTGTCCAAAATACAGAAAGCGGGTCATGTTGATGTCTTCAATTTCACCCCCGAGACCTCATGAATTTAATTCATCAGAAGTCTTGTCAGCAGGGAGATTGCACTCATCTTAAAAGTGAACATCATGAATAGCATTTACTTATATGACCCAATGCAAACAACCTTCCCTAGTCATGGTGCACAAAAAAATAAATGCAACTAACAAAGTCAACAACACCCACGATCACACAACACAACCTGCTCACTGAACTTTGTGGATGTTATAAAAAAAAAACCATCCATGCACCATAAAACATTCAAAATGACACCCATTTAAATCCATTACAAAGCATGATGGGAAAAACACTCTCCACACTTATCCATTTTTAGCTGCTTAATATTTCTTAGTAATCCACAAGGGAAATTGTTCTGATAGATTACAAAACTTTAAGGAGGTATTGGACATAGAAATGGTCGTCATACTTTAGTTATGTTTTTATTTTCAGTCTTACAAACCTAAATAAAAGGAAGATGTATAAAGAAATAAAACTGAAGAAGAAAAATCATTCAAAAAATGGTAAATGGGTTATACTTGTATAGCACTTTCCTACCTTCAAGCTACTCAAAGCGCTTTGACACTATTTCCACATTCACACATTCACACGCTGATGGCGGGAGCTGCCTTAACCACCACCCATCAGGAGCAAGGGTGAAGTGTCTCGCTCAAGGACACACCGGACGTGAGGAGGTTGGTAGAAGGTGGGGATCGAACCAGGAACCACGCGCCACGCCATCCCCAAAAAGGAAAACCAATCAACAAAACTTCTGGAGCTTCGGTTTCTTCACGCTGTTAACTATCAGTCCAGCTGCACACGCTGGAGAGGAATAATGAATGTAAAGATGATGTTTTACTTTAAAATTAAGTCAACTAAGTCTCGAAGGAATAAAACCTGCCGAGGAACTTTCTAAAAGAAACATCCACATTTCCATGTTTGGCCCCCGAGACCTTGAAGCTGCGGCCCTCTTCATGAAGTAGTGGAACAGCCCCGGTGTCGAGCGTATCACTTATGATACGCTGGGGGTTTTATAGTCAAGTTTTTGAATGTTATGGGATTATGGCTTCCTGCGCACGGATCAGCAGGCCGCAGTGTCAGACGGACAGGAAGTGACAGGAAGTGAAAGTAGATGAAACAAGACAGGAAGTGAAAGTAGAGGAAAGAGGACAGGAAGTGAAAGTTGAGGAAAGAGGACAGGAAGTGAAAGTAGAGGAAACAAGACAGGAAGTGAAAGTAGATGAAACAGGACAGGAAGTGAAAGAGGCCTGCAGTGTCAGGAGGACAGGAAGTGAAAGTAGAGGAAAGAGGACAGGAAGTGAAAGTAGAGTAAAGAGGACAGGAAGTGAAAGTAGAGGAAAGAGGACAGGAAGTGAAAGTAGAGGAAAGAGGACAGGAAGTGAAAGTAGAGTAAAGAGGACAGGAAGTGAAAGTACAGTAAAGAGGACAGGAAGTGAAAGTAGAGGAAAGAGGACAGGAAGTGAAAGTAGAGGAAAGAGGACAGGAAGTGAAAGTAGATGAAACAGGACAGGAAGTGAAAGAGGCCTGCAGTGTCAGGAGGACAGGAAGTGAAAGTAGAGGAAAGAGGACAGGAAGTGAAAGTAGAGGAAAGAGGACAGGAAGTGAAAGTAGAGTAAAGAGGACAGGAAGTGAAAGTAGAGTAAAGAGGACAGGAAGTGAAAGTAGAGGAAAGAGGACAGGAAGTGAAAGTAGAGGAAAGAGGACAGGAAGTGAAAGTAGAGGAAAGAGGACAGGAAGTGAAAGTAGATGAAACAGGACAGGAAGTGAAAGAGGCCTGCAGTGTCAGGAGGACAGGAAGTGAAAGTAGAGGAAAGAGGACAGGAAGTGAAAGTAGAGGAAAGAGGACAGGAAGTGAAAGTAGAGTAAAGAGGACAGGAAGTGAAAGTAGAGTAAAGCGGACAGGAAGTGAAAGTAGAGTAAAGAGGACAGGAAGTGAAAGTAGAGTAAAGAGGACAGGAAGTGAAAGTAGAGGAAAGAGGACAGGAAGTGAAAGTAGAGGAAAGAGGACAGGAAGTGAAAGTAGAGGAAAGAGGACAGGAAGTGAAAGTAGAGGAAAGAGGACAGGAAGTGAAAGTAGATGAAACAGGACAGGAAGTGAAAGAGGCCTGCAGTGTCAGGAGGACAGGAAGTGAAAGTAGAGTAAAGAGGACAGGAAGTGAAAGTAGAGGAAAGAGGACAGGAAGTGAAAGTAGATGAAACAGGACAGGAAGTGAAAGAGGCCTGCAGTGTCAGGAGGACAGGAAGTGAAAGTAGAGTAAAGAGGACAGGAACTGAAAGTAGAGGAAAGAGGACAGGAAGTGAAAGTAGAGTAAAGAGGACAGGAAGTGAAAGTAGAGTAAAGAGGACAGGAAGTGAAAGTAGAGGAAAGAGGACAGGAAGTGAAAGTAGAGTAAAGAGGACAGGAAGTGAAAGAGGCCTGCAGTGTCAGGAGGACAGGAAGTGAAAGTAGAGTAAAGAGGACAGGAAGTGAAAGTAGAGTAAAGAGGACAGGAAGTGAAAGTAGAGTAAAGAGGACAGGAAGTGAAAGTAGAGGAAAGAGGACAGGAAGTGAAAGTAGAGGAAAGAGGACAGGAAGTGAAAGTAGAGGAAAGAGGACAGGAAGTGAAAGTAGAGGAAAGAGGACAGGAAGTGAAAGTAGAGTAAAGAGGACAGGAAGTGAAAGTAGAGTAAAGAGGACAGGAAGTGAAAGTAGAGTAAAGAGGACAGGAAGTGAAAGTAGAAGAAAGAGGACAGGAAGTGAAAGTAGAGTAAAGAGGACAGGAAGTGAAAGTAGAGTAAAGAGGACAGGAAGTGAAAGTAGAGTAAAGAGGACAGGAAGTGAAAGTAGAGTAAAGAGGACAGGAAGTGAAAGTAGAAGAAAGAGGACAGGAAGTGAAAGTAGAGTAAAGAGGACAGGAAGTGAAAGTAGAGTAAAGAGGACAGGAAGTGAAAGTAGAGTAAAGAGGACAGGAAGTGAAAGTAGAGTAAAGAGGACAGGAAGTGAAAGTAGAGTAAAGAGGACAGGAAGTGAAAGTAGAGTAAAGAGGACAGGAAGTGAAAGTAGAGTAAAGAGTACAGGAAGTGAAAGTAGAGTAAAGAGTACAGGAAGTGAAAGAGGCCTGCAGGCTCTTCATTAGTGAGGGTGAAAGTCCCCTGGGAGGAGCCATGCTGGGTCAGAAGGATGATTTTGGGGCCCCGTATTGTGTACTGAGGGACAGTCAGCCTTTGTGCGGGGACATTTCCACTTCCTGCCAGTATGCTAATTATGGGATGTCATGTGCGTAAAAGAGTTCTCTTCACCGAAGGAGCTGCTCCCTCCAGGATGCTCCTCTAGTTCTTCTCCCTCCAGGATGCTCCTCTAGTTCTGCTCCCTCCAGGATGCTCCTCTAGTTCTTCTCCCTCCAGGATGCTCCTCTAGTTCTTCTCCCTCCAGGATGCTCCTCTAGTTCTGCTCCCTCCAGGATGCTCCTCTAGTTCTGCTCCCTCCAGGATGCTCCTCTAGTTCTTCTCCCTCCAGGATGCTCCTCTAGTTCTGCTCCCTCCAGGATGCTCCTCTAGTTCTGCTCCCTCCAGGATGCTCCTCTAGTTCTTCTCCCTCCAGGATGCTCCTCTAGTTCTGCTCCCTCCAGGATGCTCCTCTAGTTCTTCTCCCTCCAGGATGCTCCTCTAGTTCTTCTCCCTCCAGGATGCTCCTCTAGTTCTGCTCCCTCCAGGATGCTCCTCTAGTTCTGCTCCCTCCAGGATGCTCCTCTAGTTCTGCTCCCTCCAGGATGCTCCTCTAGTTCTTCTCCCTCCAGGATGCTCCTCTAGTTCTTCTCCCTCCAGGATGCTCCTCTAGTTCTGCTCCCTCCAGGATGCTCCTCTAGTTCTGCTCCCTCCAGGATGCTCCTCTAGTTCTTCTCCCTCCAGGATGCTCCTCTAGTTCTTCTCCCTCCAGGATGCTCCTCTAGTTCTGCTCCCTCCAGGATGCTCCTCTAGTTCTTCTCCCTCCAGGATGCTCCTCTAGTTCTTCTCCCTCCAGGATGCTCCTCTAGTTCTTCTCCCTCCAGGATGCTCCTCTAGTTCTGCTCCCTCCAGGATGCTCCTCTAGTTCTGCTCCCTCCAGGATGCTCCTCTAGTTCTGCTCCCTCCAGGATGCTCCTCTAGTTCTGCTCCCTCCAGGATGCTCCTCTAGTTCTTCTCCCTCCAGGATGCTCCTCTAGTTCTGCTCCCTCCAGGATGCTCCTCTAGTTCTGCTCCCTCCAGGATGCTCCTCTAGTTCTTCTCCCTCCAGGATGCTCCTCTAGTTCTTCTCCCTCCAGGATGCTCCTCTAGTTCTGCTCCCTCCAGGATGCTCCTCTAGTTCTTCTCCCTCCAGGATGCTCCTCTAGTTCTTCTCCCTCCAGGATGCTCCTCTAGTTCTGCTCCCTCCAGGATGCTCCTCTAGTTCTGCTCCCTCCAGGATGCTCCTCTAGTTCTGCTCCCTCCAGGATGCTCCTCTAGTTCTTCTCCCTCCAGGATGCTCCTCTAGTTCTTCTCCCTCCAGGATGCTCCTCTAGTTCTGCTCCCTCCAGGATGCTCCTCTAGTTCTGCTCCCTCCAGGATGCTCCTCTAGTTCTTCTCCCTCCAGGATGCTCCTCTAGTTCTTCTCCCTCCAGGATGCTCCTCTAGTTCTGCTCCCTCCAGGATGCTCCTCTAGTTCTTCTCCCTCCAGGATGCTCCTCTAGTTCTTCTCCCTCCAGGATGCTCCTCTAGTTCTTCTCCCTCCAGGATGCTCCTCTAGTTCTGCTCCCTCCAGGATGCTCCTCTAGTTCTTCTCCCTCCAGGATGCTCCTCTAGTTCTTCTCCCTCCAGGATGCTCCTCTAGTTCTGCTCCCTCCAGGATGCTCCTCTAGTTCTGCTCCCTCCAGGATGCTCCTCTAGTTCTGCTCCCTCCAGGATGCTCCTCTAGTTCTTCTCCCTCCAGGATGCTCCTCTAGTTCTTCTCCCTCCAGGATGCTCCTCTAGTTCTGCTCCCTCCAGGATGCTCCTCTAGTTCTGCTCCCTCCAGGATGCTCCTCTAGTTCTTCTCCCTCCAGGATGCTCCTCTAGTTCTTCTCCCTCCAGGATGCTCCTCTAGTTCTTCTCCCTCCAGGATGCTCCTCTAGTTCTGCTCCCTCCAGGATGCTCCTCTAGTTCTGCTCCCTCCAGGATGCTCCTCTAGTTCTGCTCCCTCCAGGATGCTCCTCTAGTTCTGCTCCCTCCAGGATGCTCCTCTAGTTCTTCTCCCTCCAGGATGCTCCTCTAGTTCTGCTCCCTCCAGGATGCTCCTCTAGTTCTGCTCCCTCCAGGATGCTCCTCTAGTTCTTCTCCCTCCAGGATGCTCCTCTAGTTCTTCTCCCTCCAGGATGCTCCTCTAGTTCTGCTCCCTCCAGGATGCTCCTCTAGTTCTTCTCCCTCCAGGATGCTCCTCTAGTTCTTCTCCCTCCAGGATGCTCCTCTAGTTCTGCTCCCTCCAGGATGCTCCTCTAGTTCTGCTCCCTCCAGGATGCTCCTCTAGTTCTGCTCCCTCCAGGATGCTCCTCTAGTTCTTCTCCCTCCAGGATGCTCCTCTAGTTCTTCTCCCTCCAGGATGCTCCTCTAGTTCTGCTCCCTCCAGGATGCTCCTCTAGTTCTGCTCCCTCCAGGATGCTCCTCTAGTTCTTCTCCCTCCAGGATGCTCCTCTAGTTCTTCTCCCTCCAGGATGCTCCTCTAGTTCTGCTCCCTCCAGGATGCTCCTCTAGTTCTTCTCCCTCCAGGATGCTCCTCTAGTTCTTCTCCCTCCAGGATGCTCCTCTAGTTCTTCTCCCTCCAGGATGCTCCTCTAGTTCTGCTCCCTCCAGGATGCTCCTCTAGTTCTGCTCCCTCCAGGATGCTCCTCTAGTTCTGCTCCCTCCAGGATGCTCCTCTAGTTCTGCTCCCTCCAGGATGCTCCTCTAGTTCTTCTCCCTCCAGGATGCTCCTCTAGTTCTGCTCCCTCCAGGATGCTCCTCTAGTTCTTCTCCCTCCAGGATGCTCCTCTAGTTCTTCTCCCTCCAGGATGCTCCTCTAGTTCTGCTCCCTCCAGGATGCTCCTCTAGTTCTGCTCCCTCCAGGATGCTCCTCTAGTTCTTCTCCCTCCAGGATGCTCCTCTAGTTCTTCTCCCTCCAGGATGCTCCTCTAGTTCTTCTCCCTCCAGGATGCTCCTCTAGTTCTGCTCCCTCCAGGATGCTCCTCTAGTTCTGCTCCCTCCAGGATGCTCCTCTAGTTCTTCTCCCTCCAGGATGCTCCTCTAGTTCTTCTCCCTCCAGGATGCTCCTCTAGTTCTTCTCCCTCCAGGATGCTCCTCTAGTTCTTCTCCCTCCAGGATGCTCCTCTAGTTCTGCTCCCTCCAGGATGCTCCTCTAGTTCTTCTCCCTCCAGGATGCTCCTCTAGTTCTGCTCCCTCCAGGATGCTCCTCTAGTTCTTCTCCCTCCAGGATGCTCCTCTAGTTCTTCTCCCTCCAGGATGCTCCTCTAGTTCTTCTCCCTCCAGGATGCTCCTCTAGTTCTTCTCCCTCCAGGATGCTCCTCTAGTTCTGCTCCCTCCAGGATGCTCCTCTAGTTCTTCTCCCTCCAGGATGCTCCTCTAGTTCTGCTCCCTCCAGGATGCTCCTCTAGTTCTGCTCCCTCCAGGATGCTCCTCTAGTTCTTCTCCCTCCAGGATGCTCCTCTAGTTCTGCTCCCTCCAGGATGCTCCTCTAGTTCTTCTCCCTCCAGGATGCTCCTCTAGTTCTGCTCCCTCCAGGATGCTCCTCTAGTTCTTCTCCCTCCAGGATGCTCCTCTAGTTCTTCTCCCTCCAGGATGCTCCTCTAGTTCTTCTCCCTCCAGGATGCTCCTCTAGTTCTTCTCCCTCCAGGATGCTCCTCTAGTTCTTCTCCCTCCAGGATGCTCCTCTAGTTCTGCTCCCTCCAGGATGCTCCTCTAGTTCTTCTCCCTCCAGGATGCTCCTCTAGTTCTTCTCCCTCCAGGATGCTCCTCTAGTTCTGCTCCCTCCAGGATGCTCCTCTAGTTCTGCTCCCTCCAGGATGCTCCTCTAGTTCTTCTCCCTCCAGGATGCTCCTCTAGTTCTTCTCCCTCCAGGATGCTCCTCTAGTTCTGCTCCCTCCAGGATGCTCCTCTAGTTCTGCTCCCTCCAGGATGCTCCTCTAGTTCTTCTCCCTCCAGGATGCTCCTCTAGTTCTTCTCCCTCCAGGATGCTCCTCTAGTTCTTCTCCCTCCAGGATGCTCCTCTAGTTCTTCTCCCTCCAGGATGCTCCTCTAGTTCTTCTCCCTCCAGGATGCTCCTCTAGTTCTTCTCCCTCCAGGATGCTCCTCTAGTTCTGCTCCCTCCAGGATGCTCCTCTAGTTCTGCTCCCTCCAGGATGCTCCTCTAGTTCTGCTCCCTCCAGGATGCTCCTCTAGTTCTGCTCCCTCCAGGATGCTCCTCTAGTTCTTCTCCCTCCAGGATGCTCCTCTAGTTCTGCTCCCTCCAGGATGCTCCTCTAGTTCTGCTCCCTCCAGGATGCTCCTCTAGTTCTTCTCCCTCCAGGATGCTCCTCTAGTTCTTCTCCCTCCAGGATGCTCCTCTAGTTCTGCTCCCTCCAGGATGCTCCTCTAGTTCTTCTCCCTCCAGGATGCTCCTCTAGTTCTTCTCCCTCCAGGATGCTCCTCTAGTTCTGCTCCCTCCAGGATGCTCCTCTAGTTCTGCTCCCTCCAGGATGCTCCTCTAGTTCTGCTCCCTCCAGGATGCTCCTCTAGTTCTTCTCCCTCCAGGATGCTCCTCTAGTTCTTCTCCCTCCAGGATGCTCCTCTAGTTCTGCTCCCTCCAGGATGCTCCTCTAGTTCTGCTCCCTCCAGGATGCTCCTCTAGTTCTTCTCCCTCCAGGATGCTCCTCTAGTTCTTCTCCCTCCAGGATGCTCCTCTAGTTCTGCTCCCTCCAGGATGCTCCTCTAGTTCTTCTCCCTCCAGGATGCTCCTCTAGTTCTTCTCCCTCCAGGATGCTCCTCTAGTTCTTCTCCCTCCAGGATGCTCCTCTAGTTCTGCTCCCTCCAGGATGCTCCTCTAGTTCTTCTCCCTCCAGGATGCTCCTCTAGTTCTTCTCCCTCCAGGATGCTCCTCTAGTTCTGCTCCCTCCAGGATGCTCCTCTAGTTCTGCTCCCTCCAGGATGCTCCTCTAGTTCTGCTCCCTCCAGGATGCTCCTCTAGTTCTTCTCCCTCCAGGATGCTCCTCTAGTTCTTCTCCCTCCAGGATGCTCCTCTAGTTCTGCTCCCTCCAGGATGCTCCTCTAGTTCTGCTCCCTCCAGGATGCTCCTCTAGTTCTTCTCCCTCCAGGATGCTCCTCTAGTTCTTCTCCCTCCAGGATGCTCCTCTAGTTCTTCTCCCTCCAGGATGCTCCTCTAGTTCTGCTCCCTCCAGGATGCTCCTCTAGTTCTGCTCCCTCCAGGATGCTCCTCTAGTTCTGCTCCCTCCAGGATGCTCCTCTAGTTCTTCTCCCTCCAGGATGCTCCTCTAGTTCTTCTCCCTCCAGGATGCTCCTCTAGTTCTGCTCCCTCCAGGATGCTCCTCTAGTTCTGCTCCCTCCAGGATGCTCCTCTAGTTCTTCTCCCTCCAGGATGCTCCTCTAGTTCTTCTCCCTCCAGGATGCTCCTCTAGTTCTGCTCCCTCCAGGATGCTCCTCTAGTTCTTCTCCCTCCAGGATGCTCCTCTAGTTCTTCTCCCTCCAGGATGCTCCTCTAGTTCTGCTCCCTCCAGGATGCTCCTCTAGTTCTGCTCCCTCCAGGATGCTCCTCTAGTTCTGCTCCCTCCAGGATGCTCCTCTAGTTCTTCTCCCTCCAGGATGCTCCTCTAGTTCTTCTCCCTCCAGGATGCTCCTCTAGTTCTGCTCCCTCCAGGATGCTCCTCTAGTTCTGCTCCCTCCAGGATGCTCCTCTAGTTCTTCTCCCTCCAGGATGCTCCTCTAGTTCTTCTCCCTCCAGGATGCTCCTCTAGTTCTGCTCCCTCCAGGATGCTCCTCTAGTTCTTCTCCCTCCAGGATGCTCCTCTAGTTCTTCTCCCTCCAGGATGCTCCTCTAGTTCTTCTCCCTCCAGGATGCTCCTCTAGTTCTGCTCCCTCCAGGATGCTCCTCTAGTTCTGCTCCCTCCAGGATGCTCCTCTAGTTCTGCTCCCTCCAGGATGCTCCTCTAGTTCTTCTCCCTCCAGGATGCTCCTCTAGTTCTTCTCCCTCCAGGATGCTCCTCTAGTTCTGCTCCCTCCAGGATGCTCCTCTAGTTCTGCTCCCTCCAGGATGCTCCTCTAGTTCTTCTCCCTCCAGGATGCTCCTCTAGTTCTTCTCCCTCCAGGATGCTCCTCTAGTTCTTCTCCCTCCAGGATGCTCCTCTAGTTCTGCTCCCTCCAGGATGCTCCTCTAGTTCTGCTCCCTCCAGGATGCTCCTCTAGTTCTTCTCCCTCCAGGATGCTCCTCTAGTTCTTCTCCCTCCAGGATGCTCCTCTAGTTCTTCTCCCTCCAGGATGCTCCTCTAGTTCTTCTCCCTCCAGGATGCTCCTCTAGTTCTGCTCCCTCCAGGATGCTCCTCTAGTTCTTCTCCCTCCAGGATGCTCCTCTAGTTCTGCTCCCTCCAGGATGCTCCTCTAGTTCTTCTCCCTCCAGGATGCTCCTCTAGTTCTTCTCCCTCCAGGATGCTCCTCTAGTTCTTCTCCCTCCAGGATGCTCCTCTAGTTCTTCTCCCTCCAGGATGCTCCTCTAGTTCTGCTCCCTCCAGGATGCTCCTCTAGTTCTTCTCCCTCCAGGATGCTCCTCTAGTTCTGCTCCCTCCAGGATGCTCCTCTAGTTCTGCTCCCTCCAGGATGCTCCTCTAGTTCTTCTCCCTCCAGGATGCTCCTCTAGTTCTGCTCCCTCCAGGATGCTCCTCTAGTTCTTCTCCCTCCAGGATGCTCCTCTAGTTCTGCTCCCTCCAGGATGCTCCTCTAGTTCTTCTCCCTCCAGGATGCTCCTCTAGTTCTTCTCCCTCCAGGATGCTCCTCTAGTTCTTCTCCCTCCAGGATGCTCCTCTAGTTCTTCTCCCTCCAGGATGCTCCTCTAGTTCTTCTCCCTCCAGGATGCTCCTCTAGTTCTGCTCCCTCCAGGATGCTCCTCTAGTTCTTCTCCCTCCAGGATGCTCCTCTAGTTCTTCTCCCTCCAGGATGCTCCTCTAGTTCTGCTCCCTCCAGGATGCTCCTCTAGTTCTGCTCCCTCCAGGATGCTCCTCTAGTTCTTCTCCCTCCAGGATGCTCCTCTAGTTCTTCTCCCTCCAGGATGCTCCTCTAGTTCTTCTCCCTCCAGGATGCTCCTCTAGTTCTTCTCCCTCCAGGATGCTCCTCTAGTTCTTCTCCCTCCAGGATGCTCCTCTAACTCTTCATCCTTCCTCTGCCGTGCTCAAGGATGTTCTTGTCGTCATCTTCCTCACTTCACCGTCACACCACACCTTATTGATCCATCCTCTCACTTCACCGTCACACCACACCTTATTGATCCATCCTCTCATTTCACCATCACACCACACCTTATTGATCCATCCTCTCATTTCACCATCACACCACACCTTATTTATCCACCCTCTCATTTCACCGTCACACCACACCTTATTGATCCATCCTCTCATTTCACCGTCACACCACACCTTATTGATCCACCCTCTCATTTCACCATCACACCACACCTTATTGATCCACCCTCTCATTTCACCATCACACCACACCTTATTGATCCATCCTCTCATTTCACCATCACACCACACCTTATTGATCCATCCTCTCATTTCACCATCACACCACACCTTATTGATCCATCCTCTCATTTCACCATCACACCACACCTTATTGATCCATCCTCTCATTTCACCATCACACCACACCTTATTGATCCATCCTCTCATTTCACCATCACACCACACCTTATTGATCCATCCTCTCATTTCACCATCACACCACACCTTATTGATCCATCCAGAAGGGAAAGTCCCAGCACAGGTGTCCAAAGTGCGGTCCGTTTGTGGCCCGCAGCTAATTGTAAAGTTCTCCACAAATCATAACACAGTGGAATAAAATAGCAAACAAGTTTCAATGTGGACTCTAATAACACAAAGCCTTTTAAAACGGTCATTGCTCAAAAAAATAATAATGAATCAAAATGTATGTTGTTATTAATCATTGACCTTTTAAGGCTCCAATTACTTCACATCAAATATTACATTTTCAAATATGTTTTTGGATAATTATCACGTATTCTAGTGTGTGTGTTTGCACGTTTTTCATGACAAAAAGGGCATAAAATTAAAAATAATAATAATTTGAAAACCTTGTTACCCACCGATTGATATGAAGCTGATTTAAAATTGCAAGCGTTGAAAGTAAAAGAAATAAAAAATAAATCATGTATGACTTACTTGTATGAGTGGGACCATGTTTGATCCCTGAGAATTTTAGCAGGATTTAAAAAAACTTAAATTAATGAATCAAAATTGTTATGGATTATTGACCTTAAGGCTCCAATTACTTCACATCAAATATAAAACCAAAATATTTTTGGGTAAAATATTGCATAATTGGTGTTTTTGCCATAAAAAAATACATTTTCCTTGACAAAAAGGGCATAAAACAAAACAATCGAAATACACATCAAAAGTTGTAGTTGATCTAAAGATTTAAGTGTTGAAAGTAAAAAAAATAAAAAAGTAAAAATAAGGTATGAGGTATTAAGTTGGGGCCCTTTTGGATTCATGGTAATTTAAGTGGAATTAAAACAATACTGTCTTGCTCAGAAATAATAATGGATCAAAATCGATGTTATGAATTATTGACCCATTTAAGGCTGAAATTACTTCACATTAAATATAAAACTGAAATATTTTGGGGGAAAATATTGCATAATTGGTGTTTTTGCCATAAAATAAATGAAGTTCTCCTTGACAAAAAGGGCATAAGATAAAAAACTTAATTCAATTAAAAAACCTTGTTATCAACTGATAGTTATGAAGCTGATTTGAAAATATAAGCATTGAAAGTAAAAAATAAATAAATAAATAAATAATGTATGACTTGTTTTAACACTTTTATGAGTGGGACCATTTTTGCCAGCAAAAACTCATTGACAAAAAGGGCATAAAACAAACAAAACATTGACAAATTGTACAAACTTATAATTAACAGATAGAATTGAAGTGTTGAAAGTAAAAAAATTAAAATTAAATAATGTATGACATATTGAGTTGGGGCCCTATAACAGTATAATATAATATATAATATAACAGTATAAAATAATATATAATATAATAGTATAATATATTATGAAATATAACAGTATAATATAATATATAATATAACAGTATAATATAATATATAACAGTATAATATAATATATAATATAACAGTATAATATAATATATAATATAATAGTATAATATATTATAAAATATAACAGTATAATATATAATATAACAGTATAATATAATATATAATATAACAGTATAATATAATATATAATATAACAGTATAATATAATATATAATATAATAGTATAATATATTATAAAATATAACAGTACAATATATAATATAACAGTATAATATAATATATAATATAACAGTATAATATAATATATAATATAATAGTATAATATATTATAAAATATAACAGTATAATATATAATATAACAGTATAATATAATATATAATATAACAATATAATATAATATAACAGTATTATATGAAGTTGATCTAAAGATTTTAGCATTTAAAAGGAAATCTAATCCAATAAAATGATGTATGACTTTTGGTTACAACTTTTAAGAATGAGGCCCTTTTGGATTCCTGAGAATTTAAGTGGGATTTAAAAAATACTGTCCTAGCTCAAAAATGTATAACATTAAGAATAATTGACATTAAGGCTTTAATTACTTCACATTAAGTATTCCACTTTGAAATATTTTTTTGGGGAAAATTTAGCATTTTTGTGTGTTTGCCTTCAAAAACCAAGTTTTTCGTTACAAAAAGGGTATCAAACAAACCGGCATGGCTGCAGTAGTTGTGACCCCAAGATGCAGGAACCAGGAGATCCATGTGCAGGAACCAGGAGATCCATATGCTGGAACCAGGAGATCATGTGCAGGAACCAGGAGATCCATGTGCAGGAACCAGGAGATCCATGTGCAGGAACCAGGA
The DNA here is from genome assembly GCF_033978785.1 of Entelurus aequoreus. NCBI lineage: Eukaryota > Metazoa > Chordata > Actinopteri > Syngnathiformes > Syngnathidae > Entelurus > Entelurus aequoreus. The sequence continues at coordinate 6,100,382 of NC_084755.1, forward strand.
GATCATGTGCAGGAACCAGGAGATCCATGTGCAGGAACCAGGAGATCATGTGCAGGAACCAGGAGATCCATGTGCAGGAACCAGGAGATCATGTGCAGGAACCAGGAGATCCATGTGCAGGAACCAGGAGATCATGTGCAGGAACCAGGAGATCCATATGCTGGAACCAGGAGATCATGTGCAGGAACCAGGAGATCCATGTGCAGGAACCTGGAGATCATGTGCAGGAACCTGGAGATCCATATGCTGGAACCAGGAGATCATGTGCAGGAACCAGGAGATCCATGTGCAGGAACCAGGAGATCCATGTGCAGGAACCAGGAGATCCATGTGCAGGAACCAGGAGATCCAAGTGCAGGTAAATCTTAAAATACTCAAAAATAAGGGGAAGCAGTCGTGCATGCGGAGATCCAAAACATAGAACCAATCCTCCAGCACTGAGGAACAGGTGAGGCAGGCTTAAATAGCAGCCTGATTGGCAGCTGCCAGCAGGTGTGCCGGGCTGCCAATCAGGGACAGGTGAGGGGAAGGAGCGCTCAGAGGAGACGTGCAGGAAATGGAAATGAAATATGAGCGCTGACAGGAAATAAACACAACACAAAAACAGTGAAGTGACACAAACAAAACAAGCTAAAAAGATCATAAAAACTTAACATGGACTTGATTGATCTAAAGCTGATCTGAAGATTTAAGCATCGAAATAAAAATTTATGAAAATAATGTAAGACTTATTATTAACACTTTTATGAGTGGGACTCTTTTGCATCCCTGAGAATTGAAGTGGGATTAAAAAAATAGTCTTTGTTCAAAAAATAATAATGAATCAAAAAATCAATGTTGTTATGAATTATTGATCTCCGATTACTTCACATCAAATATTACACTTTGAAATATATTTTGGGGAAAACATTGCATATTTTGTGTGTTTGCCATCAAAAACTAACTTTTCCTTGACAAAAAAAGGCATAAAACAAACAAACAAAAATCCATGAAAACATAATAAAAAAGTTATCATCACAGATGGAACTGAAGTTGATCTGAAGATTTAAGTGTTGGAATTAAAAATAAATGACAATAATGTGTGACTTATTTTTAACACTTTTATGGATTATTGGACCCTTTGGGGTCCCTGAGAGTTTAAGTGGGATTCAAATAAACAAAAAACTTTCTTTGCTCAGAAAATCAATCAATCAATCAATCAATGTTTATTTATATAGCCCTAAATCACAAGTGTCTCAAAGGGCTGTACAAGCCACAACGACATACGGGCAAGGAAAAATAATAAATAATAATAATAAAATAAAAATAAAAATAAAAATAAAAATAAAAATAAAAATAAAAATAAAAATAAAAATAAAAATAAAAATAAAAATAAAAATAAATAAATAAATGAATGAAATAAATAAAAATAAAATAATAATGAATCAATAATTTCACATCAAAAATTCTACTTTAAAATTTTTGGGTGGGAAAATATTGCATCTTTTGTGTTTTAGCTATAAAACACTTTATTTTCTTTTAACAAAAAGGGAATAAAAGTTTTATTTTATTTTATTTTTTTAAAGGTAAACTTTATATGGACAGATAGACCTGAAGTTGATCTCGAGATTTAAGCGGGAAAAAATATATATATATATATATATGACTTTTACAAACATTCCGGGTCCCTGGGACCAAACTTGTGGGGGCCCCTGAAGGTAGAAAAAAAAAGGATATATTTTATTGGTTTTGAAAATGCAAACGATCAAAATGGTGTTTTCATCTTTCAGTGCGGCCCTCAGTGGAAAAGTTTGGACACCCCCGGTGTGGGCGCACATTATTTACTTTTGAATAATTGACTCTTTTGACGTATGAATGTTGTTCGAAAGGTCCGCAGCTAAAGTCATAGAGAAGTTTCTGAAGGGCAAAAATGATGACTAAAGTGGTGAAGCTGTATTTGCATTTGCACCTCAATTCTATTGACATATTAACAGTATTAGCGTTATGTCATCAAGCACAATGTGTTATTGGCCCATGAGGCCTAGCTGAATTATTTTTATTGCGCCTGGTACCCAACGAAGGGTAGCCCTGCCTGCACTTTGCCTACCTTCTCTGCATCCTGGGATCACGCCATCAGCCGCTATCGCAATCCTCTTCAAAGATCATGTTAGAATTGAGAATGCAGACATGATCACACCTCTTGTGGGAGATTCTTCACTCAAATGTATTTCCATTGGAGAAGGATTATAGATGATATTATATTATTATATATGATATTATATTATATATGGAGGCAGAGCAATGTCATGTTCGTCCACTAGATGGCAGCACTTCACTCACCTGTCCACCCACTTGGTCTCATTTGCAGGTAAGGGGAGTCTGCACAGGGAAGATACTTTTTTCACAGTGTGTGTGTGTGTGTGTGTGTGTGTGTGTGTGTGTGTGTGTGTGTGTGTGTGTGTGTGTGTGTGTGTGTGTTCTTGTATTTCTAGACTTCTTGAGACATGAAGAAGGAAAAGTATCTTCCATATGAGGAGGTGTGAACAAGTGATGACATAAATCATGGTCCCAATAACATTGCATCTAATAGACAATGTCTCATTTGCACCCCCGGTGGTCAACATATGAAATAACAAGTGTGTGTAAACATTTAAAGTGCTCCCCCTCTGGTCAACATATGAAATAACAAGTGTGTGTAAGAAATTGAAATGCGCCCCCTTTGGCCAAAATTAATGAAAAATAATAAACAATAAATATGTATATAGAGACATACTGTAATAACTTGAAGTAAATAATGAAGATTAAAAAAACAATTACAAACAAAAAATTTAAAAAAAAATTAACTGAAAGCATACTTTTTCTCACAATGTGTTGACTTTTTTCTTATAAAATTGGGAACTATTTTTCATATTCTTTCTGTTTCTGTAATATTGCAATATTTTCTCATAAAATTATGACTTTTTAATGTAAATATATTCATTTTTAATGCAAAATGGTGACATTTTTCATATAAAATTCTGACTTTTATCACAATATTGTCCATTTTTTGTTGTTCTTGTAAAACAGCGAAAACATTTTCAGTAAAACGATGACCCTTGTCATCATTTTGCCGAGCAACATTCTATTTATTATTATAATATTGCCAAAATGTTAAAAAAAAAAAAAAAAAAATTGTGACTTTTGTGGAGTAAAATTCCAACTTTTATCATAATATTGCACAAATGTTCAGTTTTTCTTGTAAATTTGCGACTGTTATTGAGTAAAATTCCAAATTTTATCATAATATTGCACAAATGTTCAGTTTTTCTTGTAAAATTTTGACTTACGTTGAGTAAAACGATTACTTTTATTATAATACTAGAGGTAGGCATTTTTTGGAGGTCTCTAGAAGGAGACAAATACAAGAATGTGTGTGTGTGTGTGTGTGTGTTCTTGTATTTCTAGCCTTCTTGAGACACGAAGAAGGAAAAGTATCTTCCATATGAGGAGGTGTGAACAAGTGATGACATGAATCAATAACATTGCATCTAATAGACAATGTCTCATTTGCACCCCCTGCTGGTCAAAATGAGGGTGGTCCCAAAAAAGGAGGGATTTTTCAAATTGACTGTGTCGCTTTAAAAAGTGCTCCCCCTCTGGTCAACATATGAAATAACAAGTGTGTGTAAGAAATAGAAATGCGCCCCCTTTGGCCAAACTGTATTTAAAAAAATGAATAAACATGTATATAGAGACATACTGTCATAACTTGTAGTAAATAATGAAGATTAAAAAACAATTACAAACAAAAAATTCCCACAAAAAAAATAAATAACTAAAAGCATATTTTTTCTCACAATGTGTTGACTTTTTTTCTTATAAAATTGGGAACAATTTTTCATATTCTTTCTGTTTCTGTAATATTGCAATATTTTCTCATAGAATTATGACTTTTTTATGTAAAATTATTACTTTTTTTATGTAAAATTATGATTCTTTTATGTAAATATATTCCTTTTGAATGCAAAATGGTGACATTTGTCATATAAAATTCTGACTTTTATCACAATATTGCCAATTTTTTTGTTGTTCTTGTAAAATAGCAACATTTTTTGAGTAAAATTCTGATTATTATTATAATATTGCCAAAAGTTTTGTTTTTTTTATAAAATTGTGACTTTTGTGGAGTAAAATGACGACTCTTTTCATACAATTGCCAAAATGTTAAGCTTTTCTTGTAAATTTGCAACTGATATTGAGTAAAATTCCCACTTTTATCATAATATTGCGCAAATGTTCAGTTTTTCTTGTAAAATGTTGATGACTTTTATTATAATACTAGAGGTAGGCATTTTTTGGAGGTCTCTAGAAGGTAACAAATACAAGAGTGTGTGTTTGTGTGCGTGTGCGTGCGTGCGTGCGTGTGTGTGTGTGTGCGTGCGTGTGTGCGTGGGCTCGCAGCTGTGGGCCCCGTGTTTGAACCCCGGCTCACATGGCAGCGCAGTGAGGCCGCAGGCGAGGCGTTGTTGACTAATTGAGCGTCTCCTCTTTCATGTCCTCCCCGCCGTCAAACAAGCCACTCTTTCATTCAGGCATCGCCGCGGACAGCCTCCCCCCACGCCCCGCAGGCCCCCCCCTCCCCCATCCGTCCATGGCCTAATTGAATGATGCGTGAAAAAGTCGTGATTAGAAAAGCCATTTTCTTTCTGTTCTGTGTCTTCACTTCCCAAGATGCATCACTCTTGCTGTCCGCCATCAAATGTCTTCACTTCCCAAAATGCATCACTCCTATACATATATATATATATATATATATATATATATATATATATATATATATATATATATATATATATATATATATATATATATATATATATATACATATATATATATATATATATATATATATACATATATATATATATATATATATATACATACATATATATATATATACATATATATATATATATATATATATATATATATATACATATATATATATATATATATATATACATATACATATATATATATATATATACATATATATATATATATATATATATATATATACATATACATATATATATATATATATATACATATACATATATATATATATATATACATATATATATATATATATATATATATATATATATATATATATATATATATATATATATATATATATATATATATATACACATACATACATACATATATATATATATATATATATATATATATATATATATATATATATATATATATATATATATATATATTAGGGCTGTGAATCTTTGGGTGTCCCACGATTCGATTCAAAATTGATTCTTGGGGTCACGATTCGATTCAGAATCGATTTTTTTTATTTTTTTTTATTTTTTTTTTTAATGTTTTTTAATAAAAACAATACACAACAATACCATAATAATGCAATGCCATTTCAAAACAAAACCCCACCCAGCAACATTCAGAATAGCAATAAACAGAGCAATTGAGAGGAGACACAAACATGACACGGAACAATCTAAAAGTAGTGAAACAAAAATGAATATTATCAACAACGGTATCAATATTAGTTACAATTTCAACATAGCAGTGATTAACAATCCCTCATTGACATTATCATTACAAACATTAATTTAAAAAAAATTACAAAAAATGAACAATAGTGTCACTTACACTCGCATCGCATAAACTAAATGTCTAATGATAATGTCAATGAGGGATTTTTAATCACTGCTATGTTGAAATTGTAACTAATATTGATACTGTTGTTGATAATATTCATTTTTGTTTCACTACTTTTGCTTTGTTCTGTGTGGTGTTTGTGTCTCCTCTCAATTGTTGTGTGTGGTGTTTGTGTCTCCTCTCAATTGTTGTGTGTGGTGTTTGTGTCTCCTCTCAATTGTTGTGTGTGGTGTTTGTGTCTCCTCTCAATTGTTGTGTGTGGTGTTTGTGTCTCCTCTCAATTGTTGTGTGTGGTGTTTGTGTCTCCTCTCAATTGTTGTGTGTGGTGTTTGTGTCTCCTCTCAATTGTTGTGTGTGGTGTTTGTGTCTCCTCTCAATTGTTGTGTGTGGTGTTTGTGTCTCCTCTCAATTGTTGTGTGTGGTGTTTGTGTCTCCTCTCAATTGTTGTGTGTGGTGTTTGTGTCTCCTCTCAATTGTTGTGTGTGGTGTTTGTGTCTCCTCTCAATTGTTGTGTTTGTGTCTCCTCTCAATTGTTGTGTGTGGTGTTTGTGTCTCCTCTCAATTGTTGTGTGTGGTGTTTGTGTCTCCTCTCAATTGTTGTGTGTGGTGTTTGTGTCTCCTCTCAATTGTTGTGTGTGGTGTTTGTGTCTCCTCTCAGTTGTTGTGTGTGTGGTGTTTGTGTCTCCTCTCAATTGTTGTGTGTTGTGTTTGTGTCTCCTCTCAATTGTTGTGTGTGGTGTTTGTGTCTCCTCTCAATTGTTGTGTGTGGTGTTTGTGTCTCCTCTCAATTGTTGTGTGTGGTGTTTGTGTCTCCTCTCAATTGCTCTATTTATTGCACTTCTGAGTGTTGCTGGCTCTGGTTATAAAAAAGAACAATAGTGTGACAGTGGCTTACACTTGCATCACATCTCATAAACTTGACAACACACTGTGTCCAATATTTTCACAAAGATAAAATAAGTCATATTTTTGCTTCATTTAATAGTTCAAACAAATGTACATTATTGCAATCAGTTGATAAAACATTGTCCTTTACAATTATAAAAGCTTGTTACTCTGCTTGCATGTCAGCAGACTGGGGTAGATCCTGCTGAAATCTATGTATTCCATCAATAGAGTAGATCCTGCTCAAATCTATGTATTCCATCAATAGACAATCCTTTTCAATCGAGAAAATATCCTTTTTGAATCGAGAATCGTGTTGAATTGAAAAAAAAAAAATCGATTTTGAATCGAATCGTGAACCCAAGAATCGATATTGAATCGAATCGTGGGACACCCAAAGATTCACAGCCCTAATATATATATATATATACACACACACACGCATATATACACACATATACGTGTTTTTTTGTTTGTTATTGTTGTTGTTGTTTTACTTTTGTGGCTGTGTGTAGAAGTGGTTGGTTGCATCAGCTCTGCTATTTTAATGTCTTTAATGTCTTTTGTGTTCTTTGATGTTTCCCTCTTACACACATGTTTATGTGTGCTATGGCTATGAGTTTTTTTCCCCCCTTTGGCATCAGTCTGGACCACATCTCCAGGGGCCCAGGTTTAGACTGAATTTATTTTGGGGGGAATAAAAGAGCAAATAGGCGTAAAAAAAGGTGTGTCAGGAGTTTAATAAGGAATCTATTCTAGATTGTGAGGTGCCTTTAAATTATTTCTAATATCTGACAGTATACAAGTCAGTTGCCACCTTGTGGACATGCTGAGTAATTCAGCTTGCTGGCAGTTCAGCTTTGATGTGTTGAAGCGCGATGTCTTTCTCCCTTCTCGCCTACAGCACAGTACTGAACGGGTAATCTCACTTCATTTAAGCATTTTTTTCTTTGCTGACATTCAGGTTGTTGTTGTTTTCTTTAAAAAAATCTATATATTGAATTGGCTTTGAAAATGGAATATAATAAAAACGGCCCCTGTAACTTTTGATTTGTCAGTGTGTCGCTGTGGTCTAAATGTCCCCCTCACTTCGTAATAGCTTGCAGTAATTACTGAGCTGAGATATAAAATTCATTCTCATGATAATCTTGTGAAACACACACTTAAGCTCACACACTTTGTTGTTGCTCAATCATAGGATCATGCTTTAAGGCCGTCTTTCTCCCCATTGTTGGGCATGAGAATATGTCTGTTTCTCAGCTGTGGTTCGTACGGGCCGCAGCGGTACTCGGTTGTAATACACTTTTCCACCACTTGTGGCAGTAATGACAACATCAAACAAACAGAAGAAGTCTGCAGCTAAAGTCATAGAGAAGTTTCTCAAGGGCAAAAATGATGACTAAAGTGGTGAAGTTGTATTTTCAATTGCACCTAAATTCTATTGACATATTGATTAAGATACATATTCATTATTTATTTAGTTTACCGTATTAATAAGCCACACCCAATACATTTTAGAAGAAAGAATTTAGGCGTTCATATTTGTGATTAGCACACGGTTCGATGGAAACTGAGAATGAACTTGGCGAGCACACGTTGTTGTCCACTCACTCTCCTCAAAGTCACACTTGTGTTTGCATGCGTGGATCAAAAGACACTGAATAGACTGCAAAGACAACATATTTCATGTTCACACTGGTAAACTGTTCTTTTTTTGCAAATATTAGCTCATTTGGAGTTTGATGCCTGCAACATGTTTCAAAAAAGCTGGCACAAGTGGCAAAAAAGAGTGAGAAAGTTGAGGAATGCTCATCAATGACTTATTTGGAACGTCCCACAGGTGAACAGGCTAATTGGGAACAGGTGGGTGCCATGATTGGGTATAAAAGCAGCTTCCATGAAATGCTCAGTCGTTCACAAACAAATGCCTGAGCAAATTGTTGAAGAACAACATTTCTCAACAAGGAATTTAGGGATTTCACCATCTACGCTCCGTAATATCATCAAAAGGTTCAGAGAATGTGGAGAAATCACTGCACGTAAGCCATGATATTACGCACCTTGGATCCCTCAGGCGGTACTGCATCAAAAAGCCACATCAGTGTGTAAAGGATATCACCACATGGGCTCAGGAACACTTCAGAAAACCACTGTCAGTAACTACAGTTGGTCGCTACATCTGTAAGTGCAAGTTAAAACTCTCCTATGCAAAGTGAAAGCCATTTATCAACAACACCCAGAAATGCCGTCGGCTTCGCTGGGCCCGAGCTCATCTAAGAGCGGAAAAGTGTTCTGTGGTCTGACGAGTCCACATTTCTAATTGTTTTTGGAAACTGTGGACGTCGTGTCCTCCGGACCAAAGAGGAAAAGAACCATCTAGAGTGAAAGTGTAAAAGGCAGCATGTGTGATGGTATGGGGGTGTATTAGTGGCCAAGACATGGGTAACTTACACATCTGGGAAGGCACCATTAATGCTGAAAGGCAGTGGTCCCCAACCTTTATTTTTGTATTATTATTTTTTTTTCATAAAGAAATACAATCATGTGTGCTTACGGACTGTATCCCTGCAGACTGTATTGATATAAATTGATATATAATGTATATATTGTGTTTTTATGTTGATTTAATTTAAAAAATAAAACTACAAATAATTTTTTTTTTTTTATTTCTTGTGCGGCCCGGTACCAATCGGTCCGAGGACCGGGCCCGGTGGTTGGGGACCACTGCTGAAAGGTACATACAGCTTTTGGAGCAACATATGTTGCCATGCAAGCAACGTTACCATGGACGCCCCTGCTTATTTCAGCAAGACAATGCCAACTTCATAGTAAAAGAGTGTGGGTACTAGACTGGCCTGCCTGTAGTCCGGACATTGAAAATGTGTGGAGGCTAAAATATAAGAAGGGAGACTGTTGAACAACTTAAGCTGTACATCAAGCAAGAATGGGAAAGAATTCCACTTCAAAAATGTGTCTCCTCACTTCCCAAACCTTTACTGGGTGTTGTTAAAAGGAAAGGCCATGTAACACACTGGTAAAAATCCTTTTTTTGCAATGTGTTGCTGCCATTCAATTCTAAGTTCATGATTATTTACAAAAAACAACAAAGTTTGTCAGTGTGAACATGAAATATCTTGTCTTTGCAGTCTATTTAATTAAATATAAGTTGAACAGGATTTGTTGTATTCTCTTTTTATTTACCTTTTACACAACGTGACAACTTTGTTTGTAGTTTAAATTGACTAAAGTGTTTTATTCGGCAATAATGTTCAACAAAGGACACTTGTTACATATGTTTAGCTTGTGTGGTATGGTGTGCTTAGCTGCTGTGTAGCTGCTACGAGTTTAAATTGACAAATGTGTTTTATTTGGCAATATTATTCAACAAAAGACACTTATTATATATGTTTAGCTTGTGTGCTATGGTGTGCTTAGCTGTTGTGTAGCTGCTAGCTCCTAGTGGCCTATAGCCTAGCATGTTTACCTTTTGAAAAGGACTAAAATAGAATAAAAGACCAACATTGTGTGCCTATTTAGTTCTTGTATCGCAGAACTTTGGTGCAAGTTGATATCATCCGATACTTCTTGTTGAGCTGATATATCGGAGCGATATCAGTATGAGATGGGGTGGTCCTCCGTGTTTAGGGCTGCACTACGCACATCATCGGGCGTGAGAAGGCGTGTTTTGTTAAAGGGCAAATAGGATCAGGTTTGCTGTTCCTTTAAGATTTCACCTCCCTGCTGGGACTTTTCTCTTTTTTCCCCCCGCTGAGGGCCTCATACAAGGAGCCCTTTAAGGGCCGCTGCAGCCACACAGAGCCTGCATTCATCTGAGGGCTGGGAGGGGAGGCCTGCACTCACACTTTGGGAACAACTTCAACATTCTGACGCTCCAAACTTTTCCTCTCTGCTGAAGTAAGAACTTTTTTCTCCTCTTCTTACTTTGTCTGCTTCTTTTTTTTTAAAGATAAACTTCTGTGTTCATGTTAGCACTTTATTGACGCTCGCTTGTTGACTGCAGTGTTTGTTATGTCGTCGCTCAGAAGAACAACAACTTTGACCTCGTCGGCACATTTTCCAGTCTGGGTGATGATTCTAGTTCTAGTTCTAGTTCTAGTTGATTTTTATCTTACGGGGAAATTTAGAAACTCTTTTTTTTCCCCAATTGCAAGATTTTTTGATTTTTTTTTCATCAATTTAATTGAATTGATGTGTTTATGGTGATGTCAAGTTTGACTTCAAATGGTTGTTAAATGACCATATCTGAGTTATTGTGTGGAAATAAGTACAAAAGTACACTTTATTCACTAATTGTGTTCCGAAAGAGGTCAGTTCAAATAGAAACATACACTTTATTATTATTAAAATGTTCAAATTCTATGATTTGGTGCAGTTACACACAATTATGCACAAAGCTAGTCAAGAATGTACAACCTTAAGGGAAAATAAAGAACCTCCAACATTTGTATGCACGTACAACATTCCAAACCTTTAGTATGTGGAATTAAATTATGGAATTAATATAGAATAGAATAGAGTTTTATTGTCACTATTACAGTGAACAGGTTCAAAGAACCTGAGCTACTGTGTAGAAATATGGGGAAATAATTACAAAAGTACACTTCATTCATTAACGGTGTTACCAAAAAGATCAGTTAGAATAATACATCATGTTGGATATAAAGAACATACAAACCCTTTATTTATTGAATCAAAGATACTGAAATTCCACGACATAGTGAATTTGCAAACAGCTAAAATGATGCACAAAGCAAACTATAACCTGCTAGCCAAGAATATACAACAATTCTTCTCAAAAAAAGAGGAGAAATATAATCTTAGAGAAAAACGTAATTTAAAACATTTGTACGCACGTACAACACTTAAGACCTTCAGTATATCAGTATGTGGAATTAAATGATGGAATGGATTAAGCAAAGCAATCAAACAATGTACTAATATGATCCACTTCAAGAAACTCTTCAAACTTAAAGTGTTTACAAAGTACAAAGAAGAACAACCATGACAAACATTCTCAATTTATTTCATCCATCCATTCATTCATTCTTAAAGTAATCTTACTTATCTCATCATATGAAATATGACTTACTTCACCAATTATTATTATTAAATTCTTACTATTATTTATTTATTTATTTTGATTGTGATTACTTATGGAGTTTATTGTGAAAAAATTGTGAACAGGAAGTGAACAAAAAGTTTTGCAACTGTTATGTAAAGAAAAGGGGTGGGATTAAATAAGCTCTGCTTCTTCCTGCTCCTTTTCGAACACGTTGAAAAGAAACTGGAAATTGTGATGTATCATGTTGTATGCTTGCATGTTCCAAATAAACTCAAACTCAAACTCAAACTCAAAGAACAACGAAATTGGAGCAGATCCCCTAAGGTGTTTACACAATCATTTAGTCATATAAATAGTAAAAAAAGATAAAAAAGAAAATATGTATCTATATATATATATGTATATATCCACACACATGCACATATCCATACATATGCATATATATATACATATACACGTACAACATTATTGCACATTATAGTCCGAACAAATAAAAAGACATGACACATGAGCACGAGATAATATGATCCCGTTAAAAAAAAAACGGTTCAAACTCAAAATCAGGCATGTGATTTGACCACAATGAAAAAGACTGAAAAATTTTTCCGGGGGTCTGGGGGACGAAGGCGGTGCCCTGGTGGGGGGACAAGAGGGGCAACGCCCCCCGAAGCTCCTGGTTTTTCACCAATTTAACATGCTAAAATGAACAAAGACAGCACCATTTGAAGAAAATATTTTAGTGTTTAAAGACATGAAAACATCATTAATAGAACATACATAACCCAATTATAATAATGAATCACTGTATATGGTTCAGTCCCAACAGTATTTAGTCACTAATATTTACATCTTGTGTTCACAGGTGTCACATTGATCAGTGTTATTATCTACACTTTATTTACAGTATTACCACATGACTTCAGTTCCCTTCACACATGAGCTTCCTCGGAGAGCTCCAACATGAGCCTTCCTTGCACATTTCTGAGCAGCCTGCATTTTCCTTTTGGTCTCTGCTTCTGTAGCTTCTTTTTTGGATTTTTGGATAAATATAACAAAATACCAAATGTAAACATTTCATTCTTTTCGCCAAAATAGGATATAAATTTATGAAAATAATTAAGCATGTTTAGTATTGTTTACTCCTATTTGAAAGTAGGAAATAATAATAATGTGAGGACATATTGCATGAAACAAGTGTGAAAATATTTACCTTCAAGATTGTTACACCACTGACAATAGTTTCAACAGACTACATAAGAACTTAATATTACAAAATAGTATTATATGCAAATTTATTTCAAATAAATTGTTAACTGGAATCAATAATGCGACTCTTTGAATTTCTGTCATTTCATAATATATTTTCACGTGGCTTTTTATTTTTAGAAAAACCCATTTATATTTCGCAAAGCAATAATTGGTTGATATTTAAAACAAACGTGCGTATTTCGCAAGCAAATATTTTTTAGCTGACCTCAATATTAACAACTCTGTCTGCAACTGAAGTGGGCGGATCTTTCCTCTCCATGTCTACGGCAGTTGTCCATGTAAACAAAGGATGAAGTCCGTAAGGTTTGCTCACTTTGGGTTGACATCCAAAAGTAGCAGCTAGTTAAAAGTTAGTTTTCCTTGCTTCAAGTTGTTTTATATGTTTTTGGCGTTTCGCATGTACTTCCAAAGCCTTGAAACCTGGTGATCCATAGTCAATATTATCATGACACCACGTGCACTAAACCTTTCCGGGACCATCGATTTTCCGAATAAAATCACCGAACAAAGTCGTAACTTCCTTCTTCCCAACAGTATCAGTGATTTCCCTTTCCATCCAGTCCCATCCAAACTTATTTTTGACATGTTTATCAATTTCTTTTACTCATAAAGCGTCCTTTCTCTCGAGAACCGACATTGTTTACATATGGAAAATGGCCGTAGTAACCATTATGAATGATGACGTTATTAACGTCATCATTCATAACAGATGTCCTGATTGGTCATAAGGAACATATCGACCAATCAACTACGGCGTAATATAAACTACGTCTCGAATCTTGATTTAGGGTCGGAAAAAAAAACTGAAAAACGGGAGATTTTTTATTTTTTTTCCCCGAGATTAAAAAAGACGGAATTCCGACTTTAGACGGAAAAATCACATGCCTGCAAAATGCTCACAAAGTACAAGGAGGAAGAATTCTGCTAACTTTAAAAAAAAAAAAAAAAAAAAAAAAAAAAAAAAGAGATATTATTAATTTCATTTGTGAATTGTTGTGTTTGGAATGTATTATTTGCTACAAATTCAGAACGAGTAGCGAATACGTTTTGGAAGTTAAAATGTGCAGGGTTAAGTAAGCTTTGCTTCTTCCTACTTCTTTTCAAACACGTTGTAATAAGAAATTAAAATATGTGTAATATGTGACGGAGTGCATTGGAATTGTGTTCATGTTCAACTCAAAGTAACATGAAAAGGCCCACAATATTTAGAATAGAATGGACTTTATTGTCATTATATTTGCATCTAACGAGATTAAGGACTCCAATTTAAGGTGCGGTAGTGGAAACAAATATGGAATAAAAATAAATCACATAGGTAATAAAGATAAAAAAATAAGAATTGAAATAAACAGACTACAAATTTGGACCTAAATGCAATTTTATTGTCCGTTTCTTATTGTTATTGTTATTCAGGAAGGTTTTAAAAAATGTTGCGGGTCACTTGAATGCATCACGTTCATCTGCTCAAAGCAGTTTTAGCTCAGGGGCCGTACTTATCAAGCTTCTTAGAATGACTCCTAAGAAGTCTGCTAAGAGTTGACTCAAGAGTAAATAAATTCTTGGCTGAAAGCTGCACTTAAAAGTTAGTTATCAAGTGTCTTACTCACACTTTCAGCGAAGTGTAGGACTGAATCTTAAGTGTCACACTCAGAGCTGAATTACGACATTACTATGTGCCGTAAACGCAATTTTAGGTGACGTCATTTCTGTGTCCATAGAAATGACCAATCACGGAAGGGAATCCCTTGTCTAAGAATAAAGAAATATCTTGGAAATATTTAAGTGGACAATGGGAGTGTATATTTTGACAATAAACTACAAAATAATACAAAACAAACTAGTCCCCCCGCCCGCACTCACGCTACCGCTCCCTCTCTTCTCTCGCCCACACACTCACTGACGTCACTCACCTCACGGCCACACACATACGCTACTGTCATAACATTTTCTTTCCAATTCATTAATTAGGCAACTAATTTGAAACTGGTGTGGGTGGCTCTATATATACTAGCCCACTGCAGACACATGCAGAAATCAACAAGGAATCGAAAAGTATTAAATCTGTGACAAAAATAATATCCGCTCTGTCTAAACGATACCGTTTGATCAGCTGCTCGTCATCAAAAAAAAAAAAAACATTCTTCCACTCCCTGAACGTTGGCGCACGTCTCTCTCGCCTCAGTGCCATCCCCTGCTGGCAACTCCTAACCACTTAAGACACCTCTGAAGGTCTCTTAAATATCGTGGAGAGTAGGAGTGATTCTTAGACTTAAGAACGTTGATAAAAAGCTTTTATTCTTAAGTTTGAGAGTAGGACTAAATTTCGCAAATTCTCAGGACTTAAGTGTAAAATGGCACTCTAAGAAGCTTGATAAGTACGGCCCCTGATTTCTAACATTTGCCAGTTTGTGTCTTCTCGCTCACGTCTGCCCTCCGACCCGATCCCCGAGCAGACGACCACCCGAGTCCACGGTTAGGCCACAGCAGCATGTGCACTCAAAACAAATGTTGGGATTCATCTGAAGATGAACGTGACTCATGTTTTGTGCGATTAATCACAGGAGTTAACTCCTTATTTTTGACAGCATTATTTTAAATACGGTACATAACTTGGTTTAAAGTGCATTGAAGTTGGGCGTCCTGCGTGCGGCTCACAGCTCATTGTCCGCACAGTCTAAAAAATACCGTCGCCAAAAAAGTGCAATAAAAGAGCAAAAAGGTATAAAAAAAAAGTTCTAATGTTGACACTACAATAGAATAGAATAGAATAGAATGGACTTTATTGTCAATATATTTGCATATAACGAGATTAAGGACTCCAACTTAAGGTGTGGTAGTGGGAACAAATATGGGGTAAAAATAAATGACACAACAGGTAATAAAGAAAAAACTAACAATTGAAATAAACAGACTACTATCCAATAAAAATAATAAGCAATCCTGTACAATATATAAAATACTATAGAAATACAAAATACTGTACAATATCCAGAACAAGACAAGAGTAATAAATAACAATCAGTGTATTGCACTGGAAGGGTAATATTGCACATATTGTAGAAGGGTGAATTATTATTATAAGTTACAGTTCAAAACAAACGTGTGATGCAAGGAGGGTTTTTTTTCCATATAGCTTCATGCTTCTCAAGAACGATACCGATGTCTATTATTATTATTATCTATTATGCTGGCTGTTTAGGTGGCTGATAAGGTTTGATGTGTTGATGTTTTTAGCATGCAAAAGCGTCTTGGACTGAAACAATGACAAAGTCCCAAAGGATCGCCGCCATGTTTGTTTACAAAGAGCTCCGGGGAAGTTTACGGCATTAGTCGGAGAAAAGGAGCGTCAACCGAACGCCATGAATAATCTTGCATCCTTTAAGCCACACCCGCTACATTTTAGAAGGAAAAAATATATATATTCCATATATTAGCCACACTGGACTATATATACCTTGTGAAATGAGTTATTTACACAGAAATATTTAGTAAATGGTTATTTACATACCTTCATTTCATTAATTAAGGTATGTAAGGCCTTTTTTAAATTTTCCTGAGGGAACTCTCCTGAAGGAATCAATAAAGTACTTTCTATCCATCTAATTGTTTCCAAACGGTGTCTGTAACACGGCAGTAAAACGGCTGATCAAACAAAACAGAAGTCATGGTCATGAACCCACTAGCTGCACAAGCTAGCTCTCCAATCAGCTAAACAGACTCAATAACTCCACGCTGACGTTTTGCTGACTTTACAACAATAGAAAAAGAATGTCATTGTAAGTTAACAATACTAACACAGACACTGGTAAACCTGTTAGCATATAAGCTAATGCTAACGACGCTAGCTTGATTACACTACGAAGACACTCCTACAGACATCACACATGGGACGCTTTAGTAAGTAAGAATAGTTTTAGTTATATTGTAAAACTTACAAACGTTGCTTGGACTGAAGAATGAAGAATCCACACGAGTAGAAATGCTATGGAAGATTTTACTTCTGGCTTGAAGCATTAAAACAGGAAGTACATTTTCAACTCGCAACACCTGCAGTGAAGCAAACTCATCCAAAAGATGGCGGAATAGCACAAACAATAACACACAATTTCAGTGTTTCCGATTGTGTTGAATAAAAACTATTGCTCGCTAAACATTGTAGCCAATAGCGAAGAAAAATCCATAAATTAACTGCACTGTTTTATAAGCTGCAGGGTTCAAAGCGTAGGAAAAAAAGTAGAGGTTTATATTCCAGAATTTACAGGATTAGCATTACATCGGTGGTTGATTTTTATTTTATTTTTTATTAGTGTGTTTGCTTGTTTATTTTATTTTTTTAACGAATTGCATTATGGCCGTAAGTGAAGAAAAATCCACTAATTAGCTGCTCAGTCTTACAAGCCGCGGGGTTTAAAGTGCAGGAAAAAAGTTGCGTTTTATAATCCGGAATTTATGGACTATGAGAATTTTCAGACACAGTGTTACTGTTCAAACTGTGTGCAATGTTACAGTGGCCAAACATATTAAATGCACTTGTTAAATGAAACCTCTGTCTTGTTTTTTAATGAATACTTAGGCCTACTATGCTACTGTATTTTCATTTATTGTATTTTATTGGCGAGCCGAGTGTTTTCTGAGGTGCTTCTTGGTGGGAAAAGTTGAACAACCGTTTATTTAATGGCTTGAAATGGCGCTTTTGGGAGGTTTGACGATACCGTGCGTGTTCCTGATATCGCCGGGAAATCAAATGTTCCTTTAAGAAGAGGATCCCAGGTACCAAAACGAGCAGAACACGGGAAGTTTAGTGGTCTCCTCGCCATGCAGGGAAGTGTAGTGGTCTCCTCGCCATGCAGAGTAGGGGTTGTGTACTGAAGGGCGAGGTCAAACTCTCAGCAGGAAAGTGAAAAACACGGGAGTTGATGAAGTTGGCTAAACAAAGCGCCGAGTTGTGCGAGGCTGATTGACGGCACGTTAGTGGGCGGGGAACCCGCGACACGCTGTCGACTGGACGGTCGTGGCAGGGAGGCTAATTGCCGCGGCAACAAGCGCACCGTGTCCCATCACAGCGGCCACTGAGAGCCATATATTTCCACAGCCGGCCGGTGTTTATCCAAGACGCGCAGCGTAAATCCCAGCTCTGTGCTGCTGTGGTCTCACCTTCTTCCAACACCCGCTCTCCTGGGACCTCACATGTGCTGCTGTGGTCTCACCTCCTTCCAACACCCGCTCTCCTGGTCTCACCTCCTTCCAACACCCGCTCTCCTGGGACCTCACATGTGCTGCTGTGGTCTCACCTCCTTCCAACACCCGCTCTCCTGGTCTCACCTCCTTCCAACACCCGCTCTCCTGGGACCTCACATGTGCTGCTGTGGTCTCACCTCCTTCCAACACCCGCTCTCCTGGGACCTCACAATAACTACCAGCTCTTCAACAGCAGGGGCTTATTTTGGGGGCGTGTACGCAATGTGCATTAACACTAGGGGGCGTGTACGCAATGTGCATTAACACTAGGGGGCGTGTACGCAATGTGCATTAACACTAGGGGGCGTGTACGCAATGTGCGTTAACACTAGGGGGCGTGTACGCAATGTGCGTTAACACTAGGGGGCGTGTACGCAATGTGCGTTAACACTAGGGGGCGTGTACGCAATGTGCATTAACACTAGGGGGCGTGTACGCAATGTGCGTTAACACTAGGGGGCGTGTACGCAATGTGCGTTAACACTAGGGGGCGTGTACGCAATGTGCGTTAACACTAGGGGGCGTGTACGCAATGTGCGTTAACACTACGGGGCGTGTACGCAATGTGCGTTAACACTAGGGGGCGTGTACGCAATGTGCGTTAACACTAGGGGGCGTGTACGCAATGTGCGTTAACACTAGGGGGCGTGTACGCAATGTGCGTTAACACTAGGGGGCGTGTACGCAATGTGCATTAACACTAGGGGGCGTGTACGCAATGTGCGTTAACACTAGGGGGCGTGTACGCAATGTGCGTTAACACTAGGGGGAGTGTACGCAATGTGCGTTAACACTAGGGGGAGTGTACGCAATGTGCGTTAACACTAGGGGGCGTGTACGCAATGTGCTTTAACACTAGGGGGCGTGTACGCAATGTGCGTTAACACTAGGGGGCGTGTACGCAATGTGCGTTAACACTAGGGGGCGTGTACGCAATGTGCATTAACACTAGGGGGCGTGTACGCAATGTGCGTTAACACTAGGGGGCGTGTACGCAATGTGCGTTAACACTAGGGGGCGTGTACGCAATGTGCATTAACACTAGGGGGCGTGTACGCAATGTGCATTAACACTAGGGGGCGTGTATGCAATGTGTATTAACACTAGGGGGCGTGTACGCAATGTGCATTAACACTAGGGGGCGTGTACGCAATGTGCATTAACACTAGGGGGCGTGTACGCAATGTGCATTAACACTAATTGTTGCAATTTTCACTTTGAAATGCTCAGTATATATATTTTATTGTACTGTCCTAAAACTTCTGCTCAGTGGTGCACAAAGGTGGCTAGGGATGTAACCATTACCATTCCTTGCCATACAGCAATAGATGATGTCTATTACCTCACACCTTCTATGTTTGCTGCTTCTCTTTGTTTATAATGTCTATTTTCTGATGGATTTACTCTCTATTTTATGCTGCAACTGTTACATAAACCGCATTTTTCTGAGTATAAGTCGCTCCGGAGTATAAGTCGCACCGGCCGAAATTGCATAATAAAGAAGGGAAAAAACATATATAAGTCGCACTAGAGCAGGGGTCACCAATGTGGTGCCCGCGGGCACCAGGTAGCCCGTAAGGACCAGATGAGTAGCCCGCTGGCCTGTTCTAAAAATAGCTCAAATAGCAGCACTTACCAGCGAGCTGCCTCTATTTTTTACATTTTATTTATTTACTAGCAAGCTGGTCTCGCTTTGCTCGACATTTTTAATTCTAAGAGAGACAAAACTCAAATATAATTTGAAAATCCAAGAAAATATTTTAAAGACTTGGTCTTTATTTGTTTAAATAAATTCATTAATTTTTTTTACTTTGCTTCTTATAACTTTCAGAAAGACAATTTTAGAGAAAAAATACATATAGCTTTTTACCTTTTAAATTCCTTCCTCTTCTTTCCTGCCAATTTAAATCAATGCTCAAGTAAATGTATTTTTTTAATGTAAAGAATAATAAATACATTTTAATTTAATTCTTCATTTTAGCTTCTGTTTTTTCGACGAAGAATATTTGTGAAATATTTCTTCAAACTTATTATGATTAAAATTTTAAAAAAATATTCTGGCAATTCTAGAAAATCTGTAGAATCAAATTTAAATCTTATTTCAAAGTCTTTTGAATTTCTTTTAAAATTTTTGTTCTGGAAAATCTAGAAGACATAATGATTTGTCTTTGTTAGAAATATAGCTTGGTCTAATTTGTTATATATTCTAACAAAGTGTAGATTGGATTTTAACCTATTTAAAACATGTCATCAAAATTCTAAAATTAATCTTAATCAGGAAAAATTACTAATGATGTTCCGTAAATAATTTTTTTAATTTTTTCAAAAAGATTCGAATTAGCTAGTTTTTCTCTTCTTTTTTTCGGTTGAATTTTGAATTTTAAAGAATCGAAATTGAAGATAAACTATGTTTCAAAATTTAATTGTCATTTTTTTCGTGTTTTCTCCTCTTTTAAACCGTTCAATTAAGTGTAAATATCATTAATTATTAATAATAACATAGAGTTAAAGGTAAATTGAGCAAATTGGCTATTTCTGGCAATTTATTTAAGTGTGTATCAAACTGGTAGCCCTTCGCATTAATCACTACCCAAGAAGTAGCTATTGGTTTCAAAAAGGTTGGTGACCCCTGCACTGGAGTATAAGTCGCATTTTTTGGGGAAATGCATTTGATAAAAGCCAACAGCAAGAATAGACATTTGAAAGGCAATTTCAAATGTCTAAAGAATAGTGAACAACAGGATGAATAAGGGTACGTTACATGAGGCATAAATAACCAACTGGTATGTTAACGTAACATATTATGGTAAGAGTCATTCAAATAACTATAACATATAGAACATGCTATACGTTTACCAAACAATCTGTCACTCCTAATCGCTAAATCTCATGAAATCTTATACGTCTAGTCTCTTACGTGAATGACATCAATAATATTATTTGATATTTTACGCTAATGTGTTAATCATTTCACACATAAGTCGCTCCTGAGTATAAGTCGCACCCAAACTATGAAAAAAACTGCGACTTATCGTCCGAAAAATACGGTACTATAATATTGTACATGGTAATTGTTATATATTTTATATATGATATCAAAATATAATATATCATATCAGTATATATCCTATACTGTACATATATTATGTAAATATTATGTATATATGTTATATTTTATATGGCTTTTAGTCTATTTTATATCTGCCTTGTCCTTTCCATCTTTTCCACCATTTGTAACTGAGATACTGTGTGGAACAATTTCCCTTGTGGATCATTAAAGTTTGTCTAAATCTTACCGTATTTCCAGACTATAGATTGCACCGGTATATAAGCCACACCCACTAAATGTTAGAAGAAAAATACATGTTCCATATATTAGCCGCAGATATAAATGTTGCGAAATGACTTATTTACACAGAAATATTATATCAATGTTTATTTACATACCTACTATAAGGTGTCTGTAACACGGCAGTAAAACGGCTGATCAAACAAAACAGAAGTCAGTTACCATGAATTGATTAACGTGGACCCCGACTTAAACAAGTTCAAAAACTTATTGGGGTGTTACCATTTAGTGGTCAATTGTACGGAATATGTACTGTACTGTGCAATCTACTAATACAAGTTTCAATCAATCAGTCAATAATCATGGACCCACTAGCTGCGCAAGCTAGCTCTCCAATCAGCTAAACAGACTCAATAACTCCACACTGACGTTTTGCTAAATTTACTGAGGAATT
Source organism: Entelurus aequoreus (assembly GCF_033978785.1). NCBI lineage: Eukaryota > Metazoa > Chordata > Actinopteri > Syngnathiformes > Syngnathidae > Entelurus > Entelurus aequoreus. The sequence continues at coordinate 6,122,261 of NC_084755.1, forward strand.
TGTGAAAGTGAAACAATACAAAAATAATGCCATTGTAGGTTAATAATACTAACACAGACACTTGTAAACCTGTTAGCATATTAGCTAATGCTAACGACGCTAGCTTGATTACATTACGATAGCAGGTACAAATATGCCTGAAAACACTCCTAAGACATCACACATGGGACACTTTAGTAAGTACGAATAGTTTTAGTTATATTGTAAAACTGACAAACGTTGCTTGGACTGATGAATGAAGAATCCACACGAGTAGAAACGCTGTGGAGGATTTTACTCCCGTTTCAAAGCATTAAAACAGGAAGTACATTTTCAAACCCGCGGCACCTGCAGTGAGCAAACTGGTCCAAAAGACGGCACCACAGCACAAACAACAACGACACACCTTTTTAGTGTTTCTGCTTGTTTTTAATTAAAACTGTTTAACATAAAACATTATGGCCTTCAGCGAAGGAAAATCCATAAATTACCCGCACCGTTTTATAAACCGCTAGCTTCAAAGCGTAGCTCATAATACGGAATTTACGATACCTGTATAATGACAAACCGTGCTAAAATTCCAGACAATTACTATTATCATTTACGTTTTTTGTTATTGTAAAAGCGGGATTCCTTAGCACGTGTTGAACAACCTAAGGATTCTTCTCATTTCCCAGAGCATGCTAATTGCTAGCTAGCCTAAATGCGAGCATAAACACAGAACACATTAAGGTTGTGAAAATAAAACTTGGTTAAAAGATTTCCGTGTGTGTATAAGTGCTTTTTAAGCACAGTCAACAATATCTGTGAGAAAAATGATAACTGTGATCATTTTGGTCAAAATGTACGGATCGATACTGAAACATTGATACCACTGATACCAGATTTTTATGCTCTAATTCTCAAATAAAAATATGGATACTTCGCCCCACTGTTTGAGAAGTACTGCCCTAAAGGTACAATGATGAATTATTTCTATTTCAATGAGTTCTTCTCTGCTGTTTCAGGTCCGACTAGCTGGATTTCCGTCGCGGGACACACCGGCAAAAGAAACACGGGGCGGGTTTCAGACCAGCGGGCGCAGTTGGTGCACACAGCCGTGTTTTAGCAGGGAAACTGGGGTCCAAGGTGCGCACTGAGCCGCCTATGATACCAACCACACGGATGGAAAGAACTTTGATGTTCAACCCTCACAGAGTTTTACAAAGGAGACTGAGAGTAGAGACAGATTGGCAGTTTATATTATAATTTAGCAGAGTTGAAAAGATCCGATACACCGACAGCCGTCAGCCCAAAACCGCATAACCGTAGGGACAAAAAGGAACAGGGAGAGTTTTAGGAACAGGTCTAGCACCCTCTGCACACCTGGCAGCGAGCGGGTGCGTGAAGATGTCCAGAGAGGAGCACAGCTTGTCAGACGTCGAGCTCAGTCCGAGCGTGTCGGACGACAGTCGTTCCCGATCGCCCGGCCGCTCTTCCGCCGCAACCGGCAGGGGCGAGTCGCCTCTTCGCAGGCGACGGCTGCCGGCGGGCGCGGACAACGGAGCGGGCGAGAACCCCGCCGAGAAATCCGACGAGGAGGACGAGCGCTTCACGGCGGGTATCCGTGACGCCGTGAGCCAGGTGCTCAACTGCTACGACTGGACGCTGGTACCCGTGCCCGTGCGCGTCAACAGCGGGAGCAAGAGCAAGCCGCACGTCAAGAGACCCATGAACGCCTTCATGGTGTGGGCACAGGCGGCCAGGAGGAAACTGGCAGACCAGCACCCACACTTGCACAACGCCGAGCTCAGCAAAACCCTGGGGAAGCTTTGGAGGTGAGACAAGTGGTCATCATGCCGACTACAGGGCACATTACGGAACCCACTTGATACCGGCAACAAAAAAACTGTAGATTTTGTGGGCAGTTCAATCGCCAGAATTTTACAGTGAAATTTGTTGGTTACGCCAACTGATTGTAAATTTTAAAACGCTTTCACTCCTATTTTTACGGTAAAATTCTGGTCTCTGAGCAGTACGTTTATTATCGTAAGATCCACGGTTGTTGTTTGCACAGTGCTATACTGTAAATTGAAAAATGGTACCAAAAACTTTGCCAACTGAGGTGACCGTTTTGCCCGTAAACTCCACAATTGTTGTTTTTACGGTGCATTACTGTAAATGGAAAATTGGTAACACAATTATTTTTAACTGTATAATTCTGGTGACTGAGGTGACAGTTTTTTACCGTAAAATTTACAGTAGTTTTTGCCATGAATTACTCAAAATTGCAAAATGGTACGACTGTTATTTTAACAGGAACATTTTTCCGACCGAGCTGGCAGTTTTTCCCGTAAACTATAAACTAAACAACTAGATAGTTGTTTTTACCCTGCATTACTGTAAATGGAAAATCGGTACCATTATTAATACTAACACAGAACACTGAGGGTGTGAATCATTTCTACCAACAACACTCATGACAGAGTCTTTCTCATTCGAGGCTTCTCAACGAGAGTGATAAGCGACCGTTCATCGAGGAGGCAGAGAGACTGAGGAAGCAGCACAAGAAGGACTATCCTGACTACAAATATCAGCCACGACGCCGCAAGAACGGAAAGATGGGTTCCGGGTCAGGAAGTGATGCCGACGGCCATTCGGAGGGTGAGATCAGGCACAGCCAACCCATCTACAATGGCCTCCATCTGGATGTGGCCCTCGCAAGGGGAGCCAGGTCCCCTCCGGCAGATAGGCACCACCCACACGCTGCAGGTGGGCTGCCGGCTCCCTCGACCCAACCGACTTGTATTCCGTCAAAGTGTTTCATTTAGTTTATCTAAATTTGGATGCCCTGACCATGGTCTCTTATGTCTCTACAGGTCAGAGCCATAGTCCACCTACACCCCCAACCACACCCAAGACCGAGCCCCAGTCTGGGAAGGCCGGGGATGGCAAGAGGGCCTTTGGCAATAGTGTGATCTCCCGTGGCCCGATGGGAGCAGAAGGTAGTTCAGGTGCCACAGGGCCTGTGAAGCCTCATATTGACTTTGGCAATGTCGACATAGGTGAGATGAGCAGCGAGGTGATTGAGCCTTTTGATGTCAACGAGTTTGACCAGTACCTACCCCCCAATGGTCACCCAGGGGTCGGACAGATCGCAGGGTCAGGAGCCGCCACGCCTGCCACAACCGCATCCCAATACCCGTACGGAATCTCCTCAGCTCTGGCAGCGGCCAGTGGACACTCGGCAGCCTGGCTGTCCAAGCAACAGCTGCAACACCACAGCTCCCCTTCCAGCTCAGACCCCTCCAAAGCCCAGATCAAGAGCGAGGCCGTATGTGCTGGTGGTCACTTTTCAGAGGCAGATTCAGCCGGTTCTCATGTCACCTACGCCCCGCTGAGCCTCCCTCACTACAGCTCTGCCTTCCCCTCCCTGGCCGCAAGGGCTCAGTTTGCCGAGTACGCCGACCAACAAGCGTCAGGGTCCTACTACGCTCACTCCAGCCAGGCAGGGTTATACTCCACCTTCTCCTACATGGGGACCACCCAAAGGCCCCTGTACACTGCCATCAGTGACCCGGCCAGTGTGCCGCAGTCACACAGCCCCACACACTGGGAGCAGCCGGTCTACACGACACTGTCGCGGCCATGACAGACAACAAAACCAGAGGGCACTGGTGCAGGTCCGGCTCCCGCGCCCAACCCGAGAAGCAACAGCCGTGTTGGGGTTGAAATTGGTCTGGGCCAAGGGGATTGGGCTGGCACCAGGGGAGGCGGCAGGGAGGAAACCCCGCTCTGCTCTCACCCGGATGCAGAAATGCTGTCGCAGGTGAAGGATGAGTTTGGAGAATGGTACTTTTGAGGCGGATTACTTTGGTGGCAGAAACATCCGCCCTGGCATGTACCAGATTACATTTTCAGCAAGTGTCTACCGCTCCGAACACAACAAACAGCAGCGATTGAGGTTTATGCTTAGGTGATTCTAGGCTTCACCAGGACAATCATGCTGTCCAACACCCTTCGAAGAAAGAGAAAAAACTAAACCAGTTTCTCATGGTTCACGCTGTGAGGTGTCATTTTTAAAACCTTGACTCATCGTTCAACATGTTTGATTGTTTGGATGATGTACAAGAAGAATGGAGTGCCAAAGTCTTGCTGGCTCATTCAGATCTCGGGCGCAAGTAAGCGGTCATCCAGCAGACGTTGGTCTTTCAGCAAACCGTCACGCTAGCGGTGTCGCTTTAATCGGCACATTTGTTCCTGTTCCTGTTCCTTCTTGTTTTTTGTGTGCGCTTTCTCCACTCTGAATAAGCATAAGGAGCGTTTTACTTCCGTACTTACCCTTTAATAAGTATACTACGTACACCGATCATTGTACACCATGTACTTACGTAGTTCCTAAGGACGATCATTGTACACTGTGTACTTAGTTCCTAAGGACGATCATTGTATACCATGTACTTAGTTCCTAAGAACGATCATTATACACCGTGTACTTAGTTCCTAAGGACGATCATTGTACACTGTGTACTTTGTTCCTAAGGACGATCATTGTACACTTTGTACTTAGTTCCTAAGGACGATCATTGTACACCGTGTACTTAGTTCCTAAGGACGATCATTGTACACTGTGTACTTAGTTCCTAAGGACGATCATTGTACACCGTGTACTTAGTTCCTAAGGACGATCATTGTACACCGTGTACTTAGTTCCTAAGGACGATCATTGTATACCATGTACTTAGTTCCTAAGAACGATCATTATACACCGTGTACTTAGTTCCTAAGGACGATCATTGTACACTGTGTACTTAGTTCCTAAGGACGATCATTGTACACTGTGTACTTAGTTCCTAAGAACGATCATTGTATACCGTGTACCAAGTTCCTAAGAACGATCATTGTATTTATCTGCTTCCTCTTCTTTCTTTTTTAATCGTTTGTCCCTCTCTTTCCGCTACGTAGCCAAGATTAGGGCTGAGCGATACGACTGAAAACTGTATCACGATATTTGTGTTTTATATCGGTGATTATAGATAATTATTGATATTTTTATGACCTATCGAAAATAACTTCTTTTTTTTGACACTGAATTTATGTAACTGATTTTTTTGCGTTTGGATTTTGTAAACTGACATTTTTTTTTACAATCCAATATCATTGAAACAAACAAAGTTCTGTGTATAAAAATTCAGTGTAAAAAAAAAGATTAAATGTAAAAAAAATTCAGTGTATATAAATGTTTAAAAAAATTCAGTATAAAATAATTTAGTGTAAAAAAAATCTGTTTCAACATTCAGTGTAAAATAAATAAATTCAGTGTAAAAAAATTCAGTGTGTAAAAAGTTCAGTGTAAAAAAATTCAGTATAAAAACATTTAGTGTAAAAAATTCAGTGTTTCAGAATTCATTGTAAAATAAATAAATAAAATCAGTGTAAAAAAAATTCAGAGCATAAAAATGTTGTGTAAAAAATTCAGTGTTTTAAAATTTAGTGTATAAAAATTCAGTGCTGAAAAATTTGCTGCTCCAAAAAGCAAAACTCACTTCCGGTAAATTAGGGCTGACGCAATGGATCCTGTCTCAGAATCAGCCAATGAGGTGTCAAGTTTGCAGTAACTGCCTTTTTTATGCCAGACCCGTGTCACGTGACTTCAAACTGGACACCTCATTGGCTGGTGAAATTGTCAGCATAATTTGATGTAAAAAAAAAAAAATGTAGTTCACAAAATTGTAACCTAAAATAATCAGTTACATAAATTCAATGTAAAAAAAAAAAAAAGCCTTCATAATGAAGACACAAATCAACCTTCATATTCGGGGTGCATCCATCACCATTTGGGGCGTGTCATACGGATTCGGACCAGCGACAAAATACTCTCTTTGGATTGCGAAGTTAAAAAAAATCAAAAAAATCCACGATGACTGTTGAGTTTATACAATGTACAAATACTACTTCTTTGTAACATGACCAAAGCTTTGACACCAAAACGGGTTTTATGATAAATATGTAACAGTGTTCTAGGATAAATATGTAACAGTATGATAAATATGTAACAGTGTTCTAGGATAAATATGTAACAGTATAATAAATATGTAACAGTGTACTATGATGAATATGTAAGAAAGAAATGTCTGAAACAGCGATTTCTCCCAACGTGACATTCCAAGCTACCTTGGCTAAACGACGTATTAGACTAGCTTTTTGTAAAGACGTAATCACAAAGATTGTCACTCTACACGAGCACCAATTCCACACGCTACCTTTATCATCTTTTATTTTGCGTCTCGTGGAAGTGGGCCGTCTTCTGTGACCACTGAGAGTAGTGAAATGTCACAACTTTCACGTCACATTAAGTAGGATTCGTGTTAAAATAAATATTAACTGTGCCTTAGCATTTATTCTTGTTTGTCACACATTAATCACACAACATAACATCCACTCATGTATCACGTACTACTTCATACACTATGTTGTTTTATTCATCTCCAAAAACACTTTTATTTGAGCTTCTTTTACTTTGAAAAACCCTCACATGCCGTATATTATATCATAATAATAATGCCTTATCCAGACATCCTGCTGCATGCAGCCCTGCCACAATAAAAGGCTTTGTATGTGTGTACTGTTCATACTGTACATGCAAATTATGTTATGTACTATTCATACTGTACATGCAAATTATGTTATTATGTACTATTCATACTGTACATGCAAATTATGTTATTATGTACTATTCATACTGTACATGCAAATTATGTTATGTACTATTCATACTGTACATGCAAATTATGTTATTATGTACTATTCATACTGTACATGCAAATTATGTTATGTACTATTCATACTGTACATGCAAATTATGTTATGTACTATTCATACTGTACATGCAAATTATGTTATTATGTACTATTCATACTGTACATGCAAATTATGTTATGTACTATTCATACTGTACATGCAAATTATGTTATGTACTATTCATACTGTACATGCAAATTATGTTATTATGTACTATTCATACTGTACATGCAAATTATGTTATGTACTATTCATACTGTACATGCAAATTATGTTATGTACTATTCATACTGTACATGCAAATTATGTTATGTACTATTCATACTGTACATGCAAATTATGCCTTTTCAGCACATTTTCACTAAAACAGCAGAATGTACTCAACTTGTGAGGATGCTTCATGAATAAATCCTTTATCCTTACAACATGGCGGCCTCTTTTTTTATGCTTCCTTCCTCCAACATTCACAAAACTTACGTGTGTGTGTGTGTGTGAGGAATATGCAATATGTGTGTGTGTGTGTGTGTGTGTGTGTGTGTGTGTGTGTGTGTGTGTGTGTGTGTGTGTGTGTGTGTGTGTGTGTGTGTGTGTGTGTGTGTGTGTGAGGAATATGCAACATTTGTGTGTGTGTGTGTGTGTGTGTGTGTGTGAGAGGAATATGCAACATTTGTGTGTGTGTGTGTGTGTGAGGAATATGCAACATTTGTGTGTGTGTGTGTGTGTGTGAGGAATATGCAACATGTGTGTGTGTGAAAGGAATATGCAACATTTGTGTGTGTGTGTGTGTGTGAGGAATATGCAACATGTGTGTGTGTGTGTGTGAGAGGAATATGCAACATTTGTGTGTGTGTGTGTGTGTGAGGAATATGCAACATGTGTGTGTGTGTGTGTGTGTGTGTGTGTGTGTGTGTGTGTGTGTGTGTGTGTGTGTGTGTGTGTGTGTGTGTGTGTGTGTGTGTGTGTGTGTGTGTGTGTGTGTGTGTGTGTGACAGAGGAATATGCACTTTTTTAGGGATGTCCGATAATGGCTTTTTGCCGATATCCGATATTCCCCAACTCTTTAATTACCGATACCGATATCAACGATACCGATATCAACCGATATATACAGTCGTGGAATTAACACATTATTATGCCTAATTTGGACAACCAGGTATGGTGAAGATAAGGTACTTTTTAAAAAAAATAATAAAATAAGATAACTAAATTAAAAACATTTTCTTGAATAAAAAAGAAAGTAAAACAATATAAAAACGGTTACATAGAAACTAGTAATTAATGAAAATGAGTAAAAGTAACTGTTAAAGGTCAGTACTATTAGTGGAGCAGCAGCACGCACAATCATGTGTGCTTACGGACTGTATCCCTTGCAGACTGTATTGATATATATTGATATATAATGTAGGAAGCAGAATATTGATAACAGAAAGTGAAGTGAAGTGAAGTGAATTACATTTATATAGCGCTTTTTCTCAAGTGACTCAAAGCGCTTTACATAGTGAAACCCAATATCTAAGTTACATTCAAACCAGTGTGGGTGGCACTGGGAGCAGGTGGGTAAAGTGTCTTGCCCAAGGACACAACGGCAGTGACTAGGATGGCGGAAGCGGGGATCGAACCTGCAACCCTCAAGTTGCTGGCACGGCCGCTCTACCAACCGAGCTATACCGCCCCCAAAAGAAAGAAATGGGGGAAGGGAGGTTTTTTGGGTTGGTGCACTAATTGTCAGTGTATCTTGTGTTTTTTATGTTGATTTAATTAAAATTAAAAAAAATAAAAATAAAAAAAAAACGATACAGATAATAAAAAAAACGATACCGATAATTTCCGATATTACATTTTAACGCATTTATCGGCCGATAATATCGGCAGGCCGATATTATCGGACATCCCTAATTGTGATCGGCATAGCTTTTAATCTGTGTCAGCATTGTCACTATCAGTACGATACATTAGAGGAGGGCGATACATTGGTAGTGTTGATACCAAGAGTAGTATCAGCATATGATCCATACAAGATTATGTAATAAAAG
>NC_084755.1:6136052-6160640 GCF_033978785.1 Entelurus aequoreus
TGTGGTCGCTGCAGCTGATCGTCACATGGACAGTCCACACACACGCACACACACACACACACACACACGCGCGCACGCGCGCACACACACTTCCTGCCCCATGAGAGCAGGCCCCCCTGAGGGTTTTATCTAATCAACAGATTCCATATTAAAGCATCACAACCAGCATAAACTGGATTCCTTGAAAAAGCCTTTGAAAGTCTTCCTGTTGACGCCGGGATTAAATAGTGAGCTAGTGACAATAATGCACGCCTACATGTCACTACTTAGAAGATTAGCGTCACCATTAAACACAGGACAAAGATTTTATGCAAATGAATTGTATTTAGCGACTGAATGTAAGAATAATAATCTAATGTGAATGCTGTCTTTCTTCCCACAGTGGGAAAGTCCCACACAGCCATGTTTGTTTACCGTGAGCTCCGAAGAAATACTTGCTTCTCCAGAATGATACAACTGTTATGGTTTTAAATGGACATTTAAGTGTATTTTCTGTGTCGGCAGCTTTTTAAGCAGAGTTTCAAAAGAGCCTTCCTAGCCATGCTGGCGTTTCAGTGTTCGATGTGTTGAAGTGTGATGCTTTTCTCCTCGTCGCAGGTGCGCAGAACAATGAGTGAACATAGCAGAGGGGAAAGGCTTTCGCCGAAACACGATCGACGCCACGTTTGTTTACGACCAGCTCAAAGGACATTTAGGACAGGCCAGCTTCTCAAGAATGATAACAGATAACTTATTAATATCTATTTTTGTTTTAAAAATACACGCAATTGTATTCTGTGCTTATTTTCTATCAAACTGGCTTAAGGGCAGCTTCTTTTAGCAGTGCAAGCGTCTTCGTAGCTTTCATAACATCCCACCTGGCGATGCTGGCCTTTCAATGTTCGATGTGTTGAAGTGTGATGTTTTTCTCCTCCTTACAGGTCAGCAGGACAATTAGTAAAAAAATAGCACAGGGGAAGTCTTTCTCTGAAACATTGACAAAGTCTCAACACCACGTTTGTTTACGACAGGCCTGCTTCTCCAGAATGATACCAATAACTGATAACTTATTAATATCTATTTTTGTTTTAAAAAATACTCTTAATTGTATTTTGTGCTTATTTTCTACAAAACTGGCATTAGGGCAGCTTTTTCAGCAGGGCAGGGGTCTTCGTAGCTATCAACATCCCACCTAGCAATGCTGGCGTTTCAATGTTCGATGTGTTGAAGCGTGATGTTTCCTCCCTCCATACATTGCAGAACATTTGGTGCAAATAGCACACAACAAAAGTCTTTTTTTTTTTCCAGCTGTGTTTACAGCAAGCTTGGTATCGATGCTATTGAAATGCAGATGTGGATGTCCAATTCTACTTCCTGTTGGTTGTTTGCTGCCTCATCAGAAAGACACGGCAGACGTACAGTTTGTGTGTTCACACACGCTCAGCCTCATTTCCAACACTGGCCTACTTGCTGCCCGGGCAACAACCTATTTGCAGCCAACAATACAAACACTGTCTGCTGTGTGAGTGTGTGTGTGTGTGTGTGTGTGTGTGTGCTTGTGTGTGTGTGTGTGTGTGTGTGTGTTCTGGCAATGCTGACTTAATAGGGACATGGCTCTGTCACCGTTAGGGGACCTCTGAAGGTATGGGGACAAAAAAAGGGAAACCTTTTTAAATGATAGTCAGATCCATTCTGAAGATGCCTAAGTGATTTTTAAGCTTTGGCCCATAAAACATGTTTACTGCTTAGTTTGAGTGTGAGACATTTGCACAGCAGCCCCTTAATCGGACTGAAGCTGGTACTAAACTTTTTTTTAAATTTTTTTAAATGGTCCTCAGTAGTCACGTACAAATTTGTGTGAATTATGCAAAACGATTTAAATGTGGTCCCCATGAACCATATTAACTGTTTTTCCCCAGGGTCCCCAGTAAGAATGATCAGCACATGACTTCATCAATCCAGAGATTTAAAGGCCTACTGAAAGCCACTACTAGCGACCACGCAGTCTGATAGTTTATATATCAATGATGAAATCTTAACATTGCAACACATGCCAACACGGCCGGGTTAACTTATAAAGTGACATTTTACATTTGCCGCCACACTTCCGGTTGAAAAAGCCTTCGGAGGATGACGTATGCGCGTGACGTAGCCCGGGGAACAGAGGTATGCCTTCCCCATTGAATACAATACAAAATAGCTGTTTTCATCTCATTCTGGGTGTATTCTAGACATCTGTGTTGGTGAATCTGTTGCAATTTGTTCATTGCATTATGGAGAAAGAAGCTGAGCAAGCAAAGAAGAAAGTTGTCGGTGCGAAGCGTCTATTTTGCGAGGGAAGTCAGATAGAATAGATCTGCTATCCCCGTTTAAATTAAAAAAATTCATTTCAGTAGGCCTTTAAAGACGTGTGTGTGTGTGTGTGTGTGTGTGTGCGTGTGTGTGTGTGTGTGTGTGTGTTTCCACGGGAGAGAAAAAGCCCTTTTGAAGCAATATGTGCTCAATGTCAAAAACAAATGTGACGCACTTTTGCTTGCTCATCGCACATAAAGTGTTGGGAAGTGCACAACTAGGACTAGGAACCACGAGGACCGAGGTCGGTAACCCGCGGCTCTTTAGCGCCGACCTGGTGGATCCCTGGGGCTTTTACAAAAATGCATGAAAATGTGTGGTTCAGGATAAGAATAGACTGCAGCGCATGGTACGTGCTGCTGAGAAGGTGATTGGCTGCAAGCTCCCATCCCTCCAGGACTTGTTCTCCTCCAGGACCAGGAGGCGTGTGGGTGGGATCACAGCTGACTCTTCTCACCCTGGACACACACTATTCTCCCCTCTCCCCTCAGGCAGGAGACTACGCTCCATCCAGACCCACACCTCAACAGTTTTTTCCCCTGGGCCATCAGGCAAATGAACAATAACTCCTAACAGCAGCTCCTTGAATTCCATCTGATAGCTCAGTTACAGCTCTTTTTATTACCAAATATGTGTTTTATGTTGCACCATTGCACCAAGAAAAATTCCTAGTTTGTGAACCCGTTCTCAAACAATGGCAATAAAACTATTCTGATTCTGAAAAGATGTTTTGTGTAGGAGGACAAACCTTCCTAATTGTTATAAATCCCACAGTTTCCTTCAACATGCTTCACTGAAGTCAGCATTTGGCAAGCACCAAATCTGTCCTAATTTCCGCGCTCCTTGAACTCACCCTAGTTTGTTGACATGTACAACTTTCTCCGACGTCGCCACAGAAACGTGTTTTATGCCACGCCTTTGTCTCATTTTGTCCACCAAGCGTTTTGTACTGTGCGTGCATGCACAAATGTGAACTTTGTGGATGTTATGGACTTGTGTGGAGTGATAATCAGCCCTATTTGGTCAGTGCACGACTGCAAGCTAATTACTTACAAATTAACGGGTTTTGTTAAAAAAAAATGCAATCGATTAAGAATCGCTACAAATAAGAATCGCATTTAATTCGAAAAATTGATTTTATTTCGAATCCTCATTATCGAATGAGACTGCAGTGTGAACGCTGCAGTCTCGCTCATTCCAGCAATAATTGGGTTCAGAACATGTTGACTTTGATGGCACAAAATCCTTGAAATTGCCACAAAATGTGCCAGGACTGAGACCGACTCGAATTGGAGCCATGTTTACGTCATTCAACCCTGTTTCGACTACACATGCACCTCCTGGTACCCCAGCACCTCCAAAACCCTCAAATCAAGACTCCAAACATCCCAGAACAAGCTAGTCAGGTTACTTCTAGACCTCCACCCCAGATCCCACCTCACTCCTACCCACTTCTCCAAAGTGGGCTGGCTCAAGGTGGAGGACAGAGTTAAACAAGTTGCACTGAGCCTAGTCTATAAAATCCGCTACACCTCCCTGATACCGAAGTACATGTCAAACTACTTCCATAACGTAAATGACCGCCATAACCACAACACCAGGGGGAGCTCCACTAACCACGTTAAACTCAAGATTCCCAACCAACAAAGGTCTTAACTCATTCTCCTTCTATGCCACATCAATATCAATACAGGTGTAAAAGAAAGTGCATCTCTACCCTCCTTCAAAACCGCACTAAAAGAACACCTCCAGGCAACTACAACCCTAAACTAACACCCTCCCCCCACCACATCCCACCTCCCCGGATTGTAAATAATCAAATATAAATAAACAAATGTATATACTTGTTCTTATGCTTTCTGAGTACATATCCTACCAAGTCACACCTACACTGTTTCAATGTCCATTTCTCTGATGATACCATTGTTGATGACTGAAGTGCTGATATCAACCCAACCTAACCCCCCCAAAATCCCACCCCCCGGATTGTAAATAATGTAAATAATTCAATGTATATACTCTGATGATTAACTTGTGTGATGACTGTATTATGATGATAGTATATATCTGTACCATGAATTGATTTACTTGGACCCCGGACTTAAACAAGTGTAAAAACTTATTGGGGTGTTACCATTTAGTGGTCAATTGTTCGGAATATGTACTGTACTGTGCAATTTACTAATAAAAGCTTCAATCAATCAATCAATCAACGTCATGATGTCATGTCTGGCAGATCAATCATGCCTCTCACCTGAATAGTAGAAGGTTGTGGACATAAACCCACAAGTTGTCAACTTTGACATCCGACTCAGACCCGGGGAATGGTGAGAAAGACACAAAAAAACCGCTTGTTAGTGGTAAGGATTAGGATTCATTCTTCATCTAAATGGGAAGATATAAACATCCCATCAGTCTTTATCCCAGTGAGAGCAGACGCCGTACAGTAAGTGATTGTTGTATTATGTTGATCGTTTGTATATCTTGTTTAGCACTTAGCATGTATATCTTGTTTAGCACTTAGCGATACTGCTACATGATGCTTAGTGTTTGACTGAAGCTGCATCTGTTTAGCACACAGCTTCTAAAACTTGTACATCCTCCTTATATTCAGGCTCAAAAATAGAAGTTTCTGGATCATCATGTTTCCCAAAGTAGTCTTTTTTGTCTCTTTTCAAGTCTGCCATGATTAGTAATGTTGTTGTTGTTGTTGTTGAAGGAAATAGTGAACGTAGTGAAATACGCCGCTTAAAATGTAATTATGAATGTTACTTCATGACATACAGTATATACTTACATCATGTATATATTACATGTTATTATGAATGTTACTACATGACATATATACTTACATCATGTATATATTACATGTTATTATGAATGTTACTACATGACATATATACTTACATCATGTATATATGACATGTTATTATGAATGTTACTACATGACATATATACATACATAATGTATATACAGTATTACATGTTATTATGAATGTTACTACATGACATATATACTTACATCATGTATATATTACATGTTATTATGAATGTTACTACATGACATATATACTTACATCATGTATATATTACATGTTATTATGAATGTTACTACATGACATATATACTTACATCATGTATATATTACATGTTATTATGAATGTTACTACATGACATATATACTTACATCATGTATATATTACATGTTATTATGAATGTTACTACATGACATATACACTTACATCATGTATATATTACATGTTATGAATGTTACTACATGACATATATACTTACATCATGTATATATTACATGTTATTATGAATGTTACTACATGACATATATACTTACATCATGTATATATTACATGTTATTATGAATGTTACTACATGACATATATACTTACATCATGTATATTTTACATGTTATTATGAATGTTACTACATGACATATATACTTACATCATGTATATATTACATGTTATTATGAATGTTACTACATGACATATATACTTACGTCATGTATATATTACATGTTATTATGAATGTTACTACATGACATATACTTACATCATGTATATATTACATGTTATTATGAATGTTACTACATGACATATATACTTACAGCGTGTATATAAAACATTCATGGAGGTTTTGGGATGTTTTTAAATGTGCTTTATAGGCGGAATAGAGCGACTGTATTCCCCATTGTTAGATGACTTTTGCTAGTGTTTATTTACAAGTTAGAATGCATTAAAAAACATGTTTTCTTGTCTCACATAAGGATTGTGAATGATAAGCAACATTTCAGTTTCCTGCTGCGGTCAATACACATTCTATCACCTGATGATGGTTTGGGAAACTTCTGAAATTCTGCCTTTCTTGCTCCGAGTGAACGGATGTGTGGTCAGATTAATTTTTACATAACAAACCCGACTTCCCTACAAACAGGACCGGTGTTGGTAGATTACGACAGACTAGCTTATTAATACAGAGGTTTATTCAAAACAATAAAACATTTCTTTTACAACAATCACATGTCTCCACCAAAACAAAAACAGGCTTATTTTGTCAAATGTTCAATTTAAGTTCTGTCTCCATCTTGTGGCGCTTACTTGTAATTGTTGTTTCCGTCCTAAAAGTCACTGGCCAGCTTTAGAGGAAGCAATATTTACAGTTTGTGGCCAGCTTTACGTCTTACTTAGTCGCTTATGATGAGCTCGTCGCAGCCCCAGTCTTCGTAGCTCCCATCTGGAAGGTACCTGCGGATGATGATGGGGATCTTGCCGCACCTGGTGGACGAGACCAGCAACCAGGCTTGTCAATGCGCTCAGTGCTCGTCCCAACCTGTTGCTCCAGGTCTGCTTGTTAGTACGAGTACGCAAGTTCGGTTCGTGTTCTGTTTGTGCGTCTGATCCAAAACTCACTTCTCAATGCATAACTCTTATTATTTGACGCTTTGCAGTCATTTAACACGAGTGTCCGACATTGTAATATTTATAGGCTAGAAAAGAGAAAAGGCATTATTAGTCTCTTTTAAAGCAAAGAGTGGCAGCATTGTTAAACAATTCAAAACGGGGTCTCCACTCTCTCTGCACAAGGTTTTCAGCAAACCTTCTAAAATACATTGAGTTGATTTGTTAAATGACGTCTAATATTCTAAAAACATGATGAATTTGTCAAACCAGCTACATTATTATCATCATCCATTTGTTCATGAATCGCCACTTGTGTTTTGATGTTGTTTGTGGGTGTTGGCTAGCAAAAACAAATGCTAATTTATTTAGATAAGCAGCACATGTGGAAAATGTTATATCACAACTATGGTGGCAAAATTGATGACAGTATTGTTGAATGTGCTCAAAATGTACTTATACAGACACTAAACTTACACTTATTTTGTTCGGTAACTAAAATAGACAGTTTGAAAGGCCACTATTTTGTATTTCTTATGCTTCACTGACAGTATTTTGATCATTTTATCTGTTTTAAACATCGGTTTGTACTCTGGCACTTTAAGATGCATTCAAATGAAAAGTACGTCACAAATAAAATGTATTATTATTATTTCTAGCGGGCGTTGTGGCGTCCGACTCTGTCCAGCGGTCCTTGAATGCATCATAAAAAACATCAGTCTGGCATTCTATCACTGGACTAAAATGTTTAATGTACACAACTGAATAGCTCAGTTGCTCAGATACTGATGTGTTTATACATGTTTACATTTGGGAATGTTGTTTTAAAATGGGGAAAGACGTTAATGTCTCTTGTTTTCATGAATGTTCTCTTATCAATCGTGGTTTTTCCATGATTTTATCTCAAAACGGTAATACAGACCGTCGGGAGGCTTACTATATTATCATAATACCCAAGCGCAACAAATACTTTTAGACACATTGCCCAGTAGAAACAACTCAAAATAAGACTAGAAATAATCTACAAAGTCAATGAAATTGCAGTCGTACAGCAAAATAGTAGTGACGGGAAAAGCAGGTATGACTTACTTGAGCTCTTTCATGGCGATTTGTAACGGGTCAGTTTCTCCTTCCAGCTCCACCATGACAGGTGCACACATCCTGGTGGTAAGGAACAAACATAAATCTAAAACTGACATCATCAAAATGTTTCTCAATATACATTTTAAAAGGAGGTCATGGGATTTTGTTTATACATTTGAACACTTCCTTGTGGTCTACATAACATGTAATGGTGCTTCTTTGCTCAAAATGTGGCATAGATGTTTTACACACCATCTGGATGCCCAGTTTTGTGGGCGGGCTTATTTACAACACCTCTACTTCTACAGGCTCTTCTGGCAGCCATCTTTGTTGTAGATTTTAGTGCTTCCACAGCGAGTCTACTGACAGATATAAGTTAGAACTGCACGCTACTTTGTATTAGAAATGGCGACAGCGCGGGATGCATGTGCATGTACGAGCAAGTCTGCCCCACAACAAGAGGATGGAGGAAAAAGGAGGAGCTTATTGACTACAATGGCGGACTCACGCAAAGCGCTTTGGGTAAATGACTACCATATATGGATAATCTGCCGAGTAAATGAATTTCAGCAGTCAGGTTAGCTTGTGGCTAAAACCTTCACATTTGTCATAATCACAGGCAACTTTTGACACACAAAAAAATTGCAAAAATGAATCCAAATGTAACTATTTATACAAAAAAAAGAAGTTAGAACTAAATAAAAAATTCAGAAATTTACAGTACTGGTGGGATAATAATGATAATGATACAAAAATATTTTTCAATAATCATGTAATTTATAGAGAATTTTTTTATTCTAACATCAGCATGTGACATGTAATCATGTTATCATAATAAGTCTATGCAGGCTGAATTGGAATCATCTCAGCTTGAAGAACATTCTTGTAATTTCTATTCCATTATTGGAATCATGTTGAAGTGATGACATCAGATTAGCTGACATAGATTAAATCAATAAAAAAGTATAGTACCATTGGTTGCCATCATAGATGTCTTCAAACTAAATCACTGTTGTTTCTCAAATACAAATAATTCGTAAAAAATATGAATAATGTTGCAATATTTTAACATGCCACTCTATGGCAATTACATTATCGTCTGAATATCAACATTGAAAACTACTACAAAGAAATGACCTATGATTTTAAAATAGTATTATGTTAAATACAAGTTAAGGGAGAGGAAATTAGGCATTTAATAAATTCAGTTTTAGTGCGTATTTCCCTACTTAGCAGCAAAGAACACTGTAAGAGACGTTTCCGGCAACTCCTTTCTTCCATCCCAACATTACAGCAGCATCAAGTGCAGATTGCCTAATTTTCCCCTTTTCTTGAATGGATAACTATTTTCTGGATAGGCTTTGGAATATTCTTCATGGAATAACTGTCATTTTCTTTTTGGTTTGAGACTCGTTTGCAATTTTCCTCCAGCTGATTACACGACCGCGCATTCGGTTGACAACGATGGCGATTTGTTGCCTGGCGTTTGGCAGTGGAGCTAGAAGTAGCCTCTCGCACAGCTTACGGAATCGCTGGACAGGAAGTTATCAGAGCAGTGCCTATTGTGATTGTTTGGTACGGTTATTTCGCGACTTAACGAACAAACATTTTTTTAAAGGATTTTTAAGTTATTCTTTTTTAATGGGAAACCGTAGTTTTTAACACTGATTATCAAAAACCGTACTCATTAAGGTAAAACCGTAGTTGTTGGCAGGTACGTGATTACGCAACGTCCTCTGGAAATCAGGGGACCCTGAATAACCACTGAATCCAAAAGGGCCGCAGACTGGCACACGCACACACTCTTTCCAATTGTATTCAGGTCAATGTGTCAGTTTCCACCGACTGCGGAACGTCACCGACATGCCGTTGCCATTCCACATTGCAGCGCTAAAATGACGCAGAGCTTCTATTTTTGCCGGTCGCCGCAACAAATCCATTCAATTTAGCTAAAATCTCTAGTGTTGGACAGGAAGTGATATACAAAAAACAAAATATTCAGTTTCCTTTCCAAATAAAATACTCCTGTATTCTGTCAAACATTAAAAGAATAATGTACAGGCATATCCCGGGCAGCTAAATGGGGGTTTGGGCATAGACATCTTGAAAGTAGACCCAGCATTGGCTGCTGTGACGCGAGAAATTGGGCCGCCATCTTGAAGTGGTGATGGGAAGCCGGCGAGCAGCCTAAACTGACAGTTGACAGGTAGAAAACAAAGATGCTAAACTGACAGTTGACAGGTAGAAAACAAAGATGCTAAACTGACAGTTGACAGGTAGAAAACAAAGATGCTAAACTGACAGTTGACAGGTAGAAAACAAAGATGCTAAACTGACAGTTGACAGGTAGAAAACAAAGATGCTAAACTGACAGTTGACAGGCAGAAAACAAAGATGC
Organism: Entelurus aequoreus; assembly: GCF_033978785.1. Lineage (NCBI taxonomy): Eukaryota > Metazoa > Chordata > Actinopteri > Syngnathiformes > Syngnathidae > Entelurus > Entelurus aequoreus. The sequence goes on from NC_084755.1 coordinate 6,146,277, forward strand.
TAAACTGACAGTTGACAGGCAGAAAACAAAGATGCTAAACTGACAGTTGACAGGTAGAAAACAAAGATGCTAAACTGACAGTTGACAGGTAGAAAACAAAGATGCTAAACTGACAGTTGACAGGTAGAAAACAAAGATGCTAAACTGACAATTGACAGGCAGAAAACAAAGATGCTAAACTGACAGTTGACAGGCAGAAAACAAAGATGCTAAACTGACAGTTGACAGGTAGAAAACAAAGATGCTAAACTGACAGTTGACAGGCAGAAAACAAAGATGCTAAACTGACAGTTGACAGGCAGAAAACAAAGATGCTAAACTGACAGTTGACAGGTAGAAAACAAAGATGCTAAACTGACAATTGACAGGCAGAAAACAAAGATGCTAAACTGACAGTTGACAGGTAGAAAACAAAGATGCTAAACTGACAGTTGACAGGTAGAAAACAAAGATGCTAAACTGACAGTTGACAGGTAGAAAACAAAGATGCTAAGCTGACAGTTGACAGGTAGAAAACAGAGATGGTGTTCATCGTTTTCCTGCTCAAATGAGCGGACTGTTGAAAATAGGAATTGGGGTATTACTTTTCACAAGTAAGATTCAACATTAACGTACTATTGGTTGTATTTTGTGATTATGATGCATTCTCATTTTAGGCAAAGTATAAGACAAGACTTTCTTAACAGTATAATTGTAACCAGGAATAAGTCTTCAAGTAACAATATTCAAATACTAACATTGTTGGGTAAGACAGAATTTGCTTTTATTCTGAATCCAGTGAAACAGATTGGTGGTTTTAGCTGATATAAAGAATTTCAGGTGTTTATATATGTTTATGTTAAAGTATTTGGCAGACGCTTTTATCCAAAGCAACATACATAAAAAATACATATAAAACAATCAGTGTAAACATGATCATTTAAGGGAAGAATGTAATACAAAATATCAATACAAAGTGTCAAGACAGAATAAACTCTCTGCTGCTGCAGCAACAGAGATACAGTCTATAAGATATATAGATATCTAATGTTGTTTATGTAGGATATACGCATGTATATATAACCTAATCATATTGTTTCTTCAATTTAAAAATAGCTGACCATTCTCTAGGATTATATTCCCAGTTTTGATCTCGGACGTCTGGTCATTTATAGCATATAAGAATATTATATTACTGTTAAGCAAACTATGAATAATAAAACATGTGTCCTTTATTATAGCTACACGTAGGACAAAAAGGCGCGTGGAAATCAGTGGTATTCAGTGAGGTAAGATGAATTAAATGCGCTGACAGTTCATTGCTCCTGCCAAATGAATTGCACTGAGTGGAGCGGATCACCACTCCAAGATGGCGGCCCCGCGTCTCGTCAGCGCCAGTAGGCAGTAGAGCTTCATGCTACGTCTACTCATAAGATGTCTATGGGTTTGGGGGCCTGTGTCAAATATCAACTGATAGAGACCGGAACTGGTTGTGTGACACGATGGCCAGGGATGATGTAACTGTTGTATTGTTGCTTGCTGCCCCAAATAAAAGTGCTTTATCAAGGCAGGACCAAGTTTATTTGCTTCTGCGTCTCTGGAAAGACAGAATAAACGCTTTGTGGTCGGCTTTATTACTAACTCCCTTATGACGCGGTTCGCAAGATCTCGTAAAGGTTTGCGCTATTTCGCTGCACGACGGATCTGCAACAGACTGGTGCTGGGGACCGCAGAGGGCGGCGGAGAAGCCGGTCCGCGGCCGTTTCCGATTCAGTGGAAATCCGGGGTAAAAAAAATGCTACATCGAAACATGGATATAAAGCGACTTGAAGATGGTGTGTTCAACATTTTGACCAGAGAACCCTTACATGTCAGGTAGACCACAAGGACATGTTTTAAATGTAGAAAAAAAACGTAATATGACCATTTTAAGACAAGAGAAGCAATACTTACGCTATCTGGAGAGCTCTGGTGCCCAAAACTCTGGCTCGCTCATATTTGGTCATGTATTGTGTTGTTATTCTCTTCTGGTTGGCTTGCTGGCCCTCCCGTGCAGGTAGGATCTGCACATTCTCTCGATCCTCCTGTTACGTGGCACATTAAAAACGTTGGAGGAGTATTTGTCAAACAGACATACCTTTGTGTCCTTCAACTCACATCTTCCGCATTACCCAGATCATCTAATCCCTCATCCTCTTCGGCGTCATCAAAATCTCCGTCATCGAAGCTAAAATGATGAGGATAAGATTAAATCACAAATTGCAGAGCGAATAGTCACACAATAGTCACACCAATAACACGAATGAGAACACAATAGTCACATAATAGTCACATGAATGAGAACACAATAGTCACACAATAGTCACACCAATAACACGAATGAGAACACAATAGTCACACCAATAACACGAATAAGAACACAATAGTCACACCAATAACACGAATGAGAACACAATAGTCACACAAGTCACACCAATAACACGAATAAGAACACAATAGTCACACCAATAACACGAATGAGAACACAATAGTCACAACAATAACACGAATGAGAACACAATAGTCACACCAATAACACGAATGAGAACACAATAGTCACACCAATAACACGAATGAGAACACAATAGTCACACCAATAGTCACACAATAGTCACACAAGTCACACCAATAACACAAATGAGAACACAATAGTCACACCAATAGTCACACCAATAACACGAATGAGAACACAATAGTCACACAATAGTCACACCAATAACACGAATGAGAACACAATAGTCACACAATAGTCACACCAATAACACGAATGAGAACACAATAGTCACACCAATAACACGAATGAGAACACAATAGTCCCACAATAGTCACACCAATAACACGAATGAGAACACAATAGTCACACAATAGTCACACCAATAACACGAATGAGAACACAATAGTCACACCAATAGTCACACAATAGTCACACCAACAGTCACACCAATAACACGAATGAGAACACAATAGTCACACAATAGTCACACCAATAACACGAATGAGAACACAATAGTCACACCAATAACACTAATGAGAACACAATAGTCACAACAATAACACGAATGAGAACACAATAGTCACAACAGTAACACGAATGAGAACACAATAGTCACACCAATAACACGAATGAGAACACAATAGTCACACCAATAACACGAATGAGAACACAATAGTCACACCAATAACACGAATGAGAACACAATAGTCACACAATAGTCACACCAATAACACTAATGAGAACACAATAGTCACAACAATAACACGAATGAGAACACAATAGTCACAACAGTAACACGAATGAGAACACAATAGTCACACCAATAACACGAATGACAACACAATAGCCACACCAATAACACGAATGAGAACACAATAGTCACACCAATAACACGAATGAGAACACAATAGTCACACAATAGTCACACCAATAACACTAATGAGAACACAATAGTCACAACAATAACACGAATGAGAACACAATAGTCACAACAGTAACACGAATGAGAACACAATAGTCACACCAATAACACGAATGACAACACAATAGCCACACCAATAACACGAATGAGAACACAATAGTCACACCAATAACACGAATGAGAACACAATAGTCACACAATAGTCACACCAATAACACTAATGAGAACACAATAGTCACAACAATAACACGAATGAGAACACAATAGTCACAACAGTAACACGAATGAGAACACAATAGTCACACCAATAACACGAATGACAACACAATAGCCACACCAATAACACGAATGAGAACACAATAGTCACAACAATAACACGAATGAGAACACAATAGTCACACAATAGTCACACCAATAACACGAATGAGAACACAATAGTCACACCAATAACACGAATGAGAACACAATAGTCACAACAATAACACGAATAACAACAAAATAGTCACAACAATACCCGCCTTGCTAACACGCGGCTAGCAAGATGGCTACAAAGTGAACGACGACTTCAACCATGTGAAACATGTTACGCCTCAAAGTTGCTCCTTTATTTTACTCACTTGTCTTCGTTGTCCGACATACTCTACTGTTGATTAGAAAATACTCTAGTGTTGATTAGAAAATACTCTACTGTTGTCTTCTTGGCTACTTTTGCATCAAACACGTAAACGTGCTCCTCACTTCCTGGTTGTGTGCGCTGGGAAACATTCCGGGTTGTCAAGGGCGAGTAATTATGGTTCCGCTTCGTAGCCTTGTTGTCCTAGCAACAGGAAGCAGCGAAAAGATTGCACTTCTTCGTTCAATTCAGTTGAAAACCACATCAAATATGACTGAACAAACAGCGAGCATCTACTTTGAAACATTTCATCAAGAAACCCAGTAAATAATTAAACCCGCCCACACTAAATAGTGTAACGTGTACCGTTTTTATTTTTTTTATTTTATAAACCTTTATTTATAAATTTCAACATTTACAAACAGTTGAGAAATAATAATCAAAGTAAGTACAAAAGCAATACAAAACAGCGCCAGGGGTTTTTGAATTCAAAGTAACTAAAATTGAATGCAAAATATATATTTATATAAAAAAAACACTCACTCAATTTCAGTAAATTCCTTCAATTTGGAACACAGCATCATCGTTTTCAATGTAACTTGTAACTTTGACGTCATCTAGTGACGATACTTCTACCGTGGTGTCGAGTTTAGTCATAATTGTGGTGAATTCAAAGCGTTCCGACTTCAAACTGTTCAGCCTATTCAGGAATCGCGGGCTTTCCTTTGACAAATTCCAAAAAAAAATCCCAGATTTCCCAGAATTCCAGGTTTTCCAGGACATTTTTCCCCATTTAAAATGATTTGGCCAATTTTCAAACTTCCACCATTTCCACATTTTCAAACTATTCCACCTTCAACACATTCCACCATCCTGGAAATTCAAACTTCACCTTTTCCAAGTTTAAAAAAACTCCAGGATTTTCCAAAATTCCTGCTTTTCCAAAGCCCTACTTCCACACTTTTTTCTGGCGACTACCCCTTCCACATTTTTCAACCCATTTCAACCGTTCCACCGTCAAAACATTCCTCTTAATCAGGACAAAAAACGAAGTTGGTTTTTGAATTGGAAAACATTCCCGGTTTCCCCGAAATTCCAGGAATTCCGTAATACCATTTCTCATTTCAACATGTTACTACTTCAACATTTCTCCACGGATTTGAAAAATGTCAACACCAACCATTTCAACTCATTCAGACCATTCAAGTTTTTTACCATTTTCAAAAAAATTCCCGCTTTTCCCGAAATTCCCATTGAAATCAATGAGACATTCTTCAAACTTCCACATTTTCCATCTGATTCAAACTGTTTCAACTTCAAAATATTCAGCCTGTTCAGGAATTGTGTGCTCTACTTCAACAATTCTAAAAAAAAATAAAAAATTCCCGGATTTCCCACAATTCCTTTTTAATTTTTTTATTTTCCTCCTTCAAAATGAATTGGCCATTTTTCAAACTTCCACAATCCCCACATTCTTCAACCCATTCAAACCATTCCACCTTCAACACATTCCAACATTCTGGAAATTCCAACTACCTTTTTTCCAAGTTCAAAAAAATTCTCGATTTTCCCAAATTCCCTAATACAATTTACTACTTCAGCATTTCTTGCTCGATTTAAGCAATTCCAACACCAACCAATTGAGCTCATTCAGGGCATTCATGCTCCTAATCATTTTCCCAAAATCCTGCTTTTCCCAAAATTTCCAGGAAGTTCCCATTGGAATGAATGGGACATTTTTCCAAGTTGCACAATTCCCACATTTTTCGACCTATTCAAACCATTCCAACATTAACACATCCACTCATCCTGGACATTCAAACTAACACTTTCCCAAGTTCCAAACCAAATTCCGGTTTTCCTGGAAATTCAAACTCTTCAACATTCAAACCCTTCCAACATTCAAACCATTTCAGTGTTCAAACCTGCTCAGTGGCCTAGTGGTTAGAGTGTCCACCCTGAGATGGGTAGGTTGTGAGTTCAAACCCCGGCCGAGTCATACCAAAGACTATAAAAATGGCAGCCATTACCTCCCTGCTTGGCACTCAGCATCAAGGCTTGGAATTGGGGGTTAAGTCACCAAAAAAGATTCCTGGGCGCTGCCACCGCTGCTGCTCACTGCTCCCCTCACCTCCCAGGGGGTGAACAAGGGGATGGGTCGAATGCAGAGGGCAATTTTCACCACACCTAGTGTGTGTGTGTGACTATCATTGCTACTTTAACTTGAACTTTAAAACATTTCTACATTCATCCTACAGTCCATTAGCATTTCCGTTCAGAGTTAGCTCTTCAACATTCAAACTATTCTTACATTCATACTACATTCTGTCAGCATTTCACTTCAACTTCACACAGTTCCTTGAGGAATTGCCTCTTCTAGTTGTAAATAATCCTGCTTTTAATGTGCAAAAGATGAGGTGACATTTAAGGACACATGTTTTATGTTCAGAATGCCTTTATTTGTCACATATCCCATTACTCCGCCGTTTCACCACATTGTTTTATTTACTTACACATCTGTAATAAAACATGCATACTAATAACAGACGCACATGTCCTCTCGTCTGTGATACACCCAGACCACTCCTCGTTGTTCAGTTACAATTCAACAGGACCAACACGTGTTATTTCTTAGAATAAATCCATTTGTAGGGATGTCCGATAATGGCTTTTTGCCGATATCCGATATTCCGATATTGTCCAACTCTTTAATTACCGATACCGATATCAACCGATACCGATATCAACCGATACATGCAGTCGTGGAATTAACACATTATTATGCCTAATTTGGACAACCAGGTATGGTGAAGATAAGGTACTTTTTAAAAGAAAAAAATAAATAAGATAACTAAATTAAAAACATTTTCTTGAATAAAAAAGAAAGTAAAACAATATAAAAACAGTTACATAGAAACTAGTAATGAATGAAAATGAGTAAAATGAAGTGTTAAACGTTAGTACTATTAGTGGAGCAGCAGCACGCACAATCATGTGTGCTTACGGACTGTATCCCTTGCAGACTGTATTGATATACACTACCGTTCAAAAGTTTGGGGTCACCCAAACAATTTAGTGGAATAGCCTTCATTTCTAAGAACAAGAATAGACTGTCGAGTTTCAGATGAAAGTTCTCTTTTTCTGGCCATTTTGAGCGTTTAATTGACCCCATAAATGTGATGCTCCAGAAACTCAATCTGATTAAAGGAAGGTCAGTTTTGTAGCTTCTGTAAGGAGCTAAAGTGTTTTCAGATGTGTGAACATGATTGCACAAGGGTTTTCTAATCATCAATTAGCCTTCTGAGCCAATGAGCAAACACATTGTACCATTAGAACACTGGAGTGATAGTTGCTGGAAATGGGCCTCTATACACCTATGTAGATATTGCACCAAAAAGCAGACATTTGCAGCTAGAATAGTCATTTACCACATTAGCAATGTATAGAGTGTATTTCTTTCAAGTTAAGACTAGTTTAAAGTTATCTTCATTGAAAAATAAGGACATTTTAATGTGACCCCAAACTTTTGAACAGTAGTGTATATTGATATATAATGTAGGAAGCAGAATATTGATAACAGAAAGAAATGGGGGAGGGAGGTTTTTTGGGTTGGTGCACTAATTGTAAGTGTATCTTGTGTTTTTTATGTTGATTTAATAAAAAATTAAAAATAAAATTAAAAAAATTAAAAAACCGATACTGATAATAAAAAAAAACGATACCGATAATTTCCGATATTACATTTTAATGCATTTATCGGACATCTCTATCCATTTGTGTAGTACAAATATTTGAATGTCTGCAGTCTTCAGCACTTCTTGTCGAGGGACTCCTTGGCGTGTTCTACTCTCGGGTTCAGCCTTTTAAAAACATTGGCGGGCCTGAACTTTCCTTTGGACTTCTTCAGCTCTTTCAGACCTTCTTTATCCAACTCTAAAAAGAGAGGTTGAACACAGCAATCAATTTAGAAAACAATATGCAAGCTCAGCACCCGCACTCCGCAGGGGCCCCGGTTTGTGTGAAGAGGCGCATGTGACTTGGCAATGAATGAGTAAGTGCAGGCGTTCATGTGACACGCTTATTCCTAACCCTTTCACTTTTCATCCATACATTCATTTTCAAGATTATCTTAAAGGCCGTTGCTATAGTTATTATCAATTGTGCTCAAGTTGTATTTTTCTATCTGTGCAAAGGCACACTACTTGTTATCTTCCACGGCAAGTTGCCTCGCAGCAGCAGTTTCTGTCTTCCAGCCTGCTAAACAGCCAAGGTCCAAAACATAAATTCAAGTTTGAGTCCAGTTGTTTTTTTTAAAAAAGTAGTTTTGCAGGATTTAAGAGTGAAAAAATGTTGTAATGGAGACACTTTACTATTAAATGTTGTAATGGAGACTTTACTATTAAATGTTGTAATGGAGACTTTACTATTAAATGTTGTAATGGAGACTTTACTATTAAATGTTGTAATGGAGACTTTACTATTAAATGTTGTAATGGAGACACTTTACTATTAAATGTTGTAATGGAGACTTTACTATTAAATGTTGTAATGGAGACACTTTACTATTAAATGTTGTAATGGAGACTTTACTATTAAATGTTGTAATGGAGACACTTTACTATTAAATGTTGTAATGGAGACTTTACTATTAAATGTTGTAATGGAGACTTTACTATTAAATGTTGTAATGGAGACTTTACTATTAAATGTTGTAATGGAGACACTTTACTATTAAATGTTGTAATGGAGACTTTACTATTAAATGTTGTAATGGAGACTTTACTATTAAATGTTGTAATGGAGACACTTTACTATTAAATGTTGTAATGGAGACTTTACTATTAAATGTTGTAATGGAGACACTTTACTATTAAATGTTGTAATGGAGACTTTACTATTAAATGTTGTAATGGAGACACTTTACTATTAAATGTTGTAATGGAGACTTTACTATTAAATGTTGTAATGGAGACACTTTACTATTAAATGTTGTAATGGAGACTTTACTATTAAATGTTGTAATGGAGACTTTACTATTAAATGTTGTAATGGAGACTTTACTATTAAATGTTGTAATGGAGACTTTACTATTAAATGTTGTAATGGAGACTTTACTATTAAATGTTGTAATGGAGACTTTACTATTAAATGTTGTAATGGAGACACTTTACTATTAAATGTTGTAATGGAGACTTTACTATTAAATGTTGTAATGGAGACTTTACTATTAAATGTTGTAATGGAGACTTTACTATTAAATGTTGTAATGGAGACTTTACTATTAAATGTTGTAATGGAGACTTTACTATTAAATGTTGTAATGGAGACTTTACTATTAAATGTTGTAATGGAGACTTTACTATTAAATGTTGTAATGGAGACTTTACTATTAAATGTTGTAATGGAGACTTTACTATTAAATGTAGTAATGGAGACACTTCCATGTACAATTCTGCTTAGGAGACCACAGAATGACAACATTTGAAATAATGTTTATTTTCCTCACCTTGGTTCCTGGACATCACTTCCCAAAGCACGTCCTCTTCACGCTCCCTAAAGTAGAGTTGCACAACATCCATGTTGCATCAGTGCTTCCACAACATGCTGTACATCCATGTTGCATCAGTGCTTCCACAACATACTGTACATCCATGTTGCAACAGTGCTTCCACAACATGCTGTACATCCATGTTGCATCAGTGCTTCCACAACATGCTGTACATCCATGTTGCATCAGTGCTTCCACAACATGCTGTACATCCATGTTGCATCAGTGCTTCCACAACATGCTGTACATCCATGTTGCATCAGTGCTTCCACAACATGCTGTACATCCATGTTGCATCAGTGCTTCCACAACATGCTGTAAATCCATGTTGCATCAGTGCTTCCACAACATGCTGTACATCCATGTTGCATCAGTGCTTCCACAACATGCTGTACATCCATGTTGCATCAGTGCTTCCACAACATGCTGTACATCCATGTTGCATCAGTGCTTCCACAACATGCTGTACATCCATGTTGCATCAGTGCTTCCACAACATACTGTACATCCATGTTTGCATCAGTGCTTCCACAACATGCTGTACATCCATGTTGCATCAGTGCTTCCACAACATACTGTACATCCATGTTGCATCAGTGCTTCCACAACATGCTGTACATCCATGTTGCATCAGTGCTTCCACAACATGCTGTACATCCATGTTGCATCAGTGCTTCCACAACATGCTGTACATCCATGTTGCATCAGTGCTTCCACAACATGCTGTACATCCATGTTGCATCAGTGCTTCCACAACATGCTGTACATCCATGTTGCATCAGTGCTTCCACAACATGCTGTACATCCATGTTGCATCAGTGCTTCCACAACATGCTGTAAATCCATGTTGCATCAGTGCTTCCACAACATGCTGTACATCCATGTTGCATCAGTGCTTCCACAACATGCTGTACATCCATGTTGCATCAGTGCTTCCACAACATGCTGTACATCCATGTTGCATCAGTGCTTCCACAACATGCTGTACATCCATGTTGCATCAGTGCTTCCACAACATGCTGTACATCCATGTTGCATCAGTGCTTCCACAACATGCTGTACATCCATGTTGCATCAGTGCTTCCACAACATGCTGTACATCCATGTTGCATCAGTGCTTCCACAACATACTGTACATCCATGTTTGCATCAGTGCTTCCACAACATGCTGTACATCCATGTTGCATCAGTGCTTCCACAACATACTGTACATCCATGTTGCATCAGTGCTTCCACAACATGCTGTACATCCATGTTGCATCAGTGCTTCCACAACATGCTGTACATCCATGTTGCATCAGTGCTTCCACAACATGCTGTACATCCATGTTGCATCAGTGCTTCCACAACATGCTGTACATCCATGTTGCATCAGTGCTTCCACAACATACTGTACATCCATGTTGCATCAGTGCTTCCACAACATGCTGTACATCCATGTTGCATCAGTGCTTCCACAACATGCTGTACATCCATGTTGCATCAGTGCTTCCACAACATGCTGTACATCCATGTTGCATCAGTGCTTCCACAACATGCTGTACATCCATGTTGCATCAGTGCTTCCACAACATGCTGTACATCCATGTTGCATCAGTGCTTCCACAACATGCTGTACATCCATGTTGCATCAGTGCTTCCACAACATGCTGTACATCCATGTTGCATCAGTGCTTCCACAACATGCTGTACATCCATGTTGCATCAGTGCTTCCACAACATGCTGTACATCCATGTTGCATCAGTGCTTCCACAACATACTGTACATCCATGTTGCATCAGTGCTTCCACAACATGATGTACATCCATGTTGCATCAGTGCTTCCACAACATGCTGTACATCCATGTTGCATCAGTGCTTCCACAACATGATGTACATCCATGTTGCATCAGTGCTTCCACAACATGCTGTACATCCATGTTGCATCAGTGCTTCCACAACATACTGTACATCCATGTTGCATCAGTGCTTCCACAACATGCTGTACATCCATGTTGCATCAGTGCTTCCACAACATACTGTACATCCATGTTGCATCAGTGCTTCCACAACATGCTGTACATCCATGTTGCATCAGTGCTTCCACAACATACTGTACATCCATGTTGCATCAGTGCTTCCACAACATGCTGTACATCCATGTTGCATCAGTGCTTCCACAACATGCTGTACATCCATGTTGCATCAGTGCTTCCACAACATGCTGTACATCCATGTTGCATCAGTGCTTCCACAACATACTGTACATCCATGTTGCATCAGTGCTTCCACAACATGCTGTACATCCATGTTGCATCAGTGCTTCCACAACATGCTGTACATCCATGTTGCATCAGTGCTTCCACAACATGCTGTACATCCATGTTGCATCAGTGCTTCCACAACATACTGTACATCCATGTTGCATCAGTGCTTCCACAACATGCTGTACATCCATGTTGCATCAGTGCTTCCACAACATGCTGTACATCCATGTTGCATCAGTGCTTCCACAACATGCTGTACATCCATGTTGCATCAGTGCTTCCACAACATGCTGTACATCCATGTTGCATCAGTGCTTCCACAACATGCTGTACATCCATGTTGCATCAGTGCTTCCACAACATACTGTACATCCATGTTGCATCAGTGCTTCCACAACATGATGTACATCCATGTTGCATCAGTGCTTCCACAACATGCTGTACATCCATGTTGCATCAGTGCTTCCACAACATGATGTACATCCATGTTGCATCAGTGCTTCCACAACATGCTGTACATCCATGTTGCATCAGTGCTTCCACAACATACTGTACATCCATGTTGCATCAGTGCTTCCACAACATGCTGTACATCCATGTTGCATCAGTGCTTCCACAACATACTGTACATCCATGTTGCATCAGTGCTTCCACAACATGCTGTACATCCATGTTGCATCAGTGCTTCCACAACATACTGTACATCCATGTTGCATCAGTGCTTCCACAACATGCTGTACATCCATGTTGCATCAGTGCTTCCACAACATGCTGTACATCCATGTTGCATCAGTGCTTCCACAACATGCTGTACATCCATGTTGCATCAGTGCTTCCACAACATGCTGTACATCCATGTTGCATCAGTGCTTCCACAACATACTGTACATCCATGTTGCATCAGTGCTTCCACAACATGCTGTACATCCATGTTGCATCAGTGCTTCCACAACATACTGTACATCCATGTTGCATCAGTGCTTCCACAACATGCTGTACATCCATGTTGCATCAGTGCTTCCACAACATACTGTACATCCATGTTGCATCAGTGCTTCCACAACATGCTGTACATCCATGTTGCATCAGTGCTTCCACAACATGCTGTACATCCATGTTGCATCAGTGCTTCCACAACATGCTGTACATCCATGTTGCATCAGTGCTTCCACAACATACTGTACATCCATGTTGCATCAGTGCTTCCACAACATGCTGTACATCCATGTTGCATCAGTGCTTCCACAACATGCTGTACATCCATGTTGCATCAGTGCTTCCACAACATGCTGTACATCCATGTTGCATCAGTGCTTCCACAACATGCTGTACATCCATGTTGCATCAGTGCTTCCACAACATGCTGTACATCCATGTTGCATCAGTGCTTCCACAACATGCTGTACATCCATGTTGCATCAGTGCTTCCACAACATGCTGTACATCCATGTTGCATCAGTGCTTCCACAACATGCTGTACATCCATGTTGCATCAGTGCTTCCACAACATGCTGTACATCCATGTTGCATCAGTGCTTCCACAACATACTGTACATCCATGTTGCATCAGTGCTTCCACAACATGCTGTACATCCATGTTGCATCAGTGCTTCCACAACATGCTGTACATCCATGTTGCATCAGTGCTTCCACAACATAGCTGTACATCCATGTTGCATCAGTGCTTCCACAACATGCTGTACATCCATGTTGCATCAGTGCTTCCACAACATACTGTACATCCATGTTGCATCAGTGCTTCCACAACATGCTGTACATCCATGTTGCATCAGTGCTTCCACAACATGCTGTACATCCATGTTGCATCAGTGCTTCCACAACATGCTGTACATCCATGTTGCATCAGTGCTTCCACAACATACTGTACATCCATGTTGCATCAGTGCTTCCACAACATGCTGTACATCCATGTTGCATCAGTGCTTCCACAACATGCTGTACATCCATGTTGCATCAGTGCTTCCACAACATGCTGTACATCCATGTTGCATCAGTGCTTCCACAACATACTGTACATCCATGTTGCATCAGTGCTTCCACAACATGCTGTACATCCATGTTGCATCAGTGCTTCCACAACATGCTGTACATCCATGTTGCATCAGTGCTTCCACAACATACTGTACATCCATGTTGCATCAGTGCTTCCACAACATGCTGTACATCCATGTTGCATCAGTGCTTCCACAACATGCTGTACATCCATGTTGCATCAGTGCTTCCACAACATGCTGTACATCCATGTTGCATCAGTGCTTCCACAACATGCTGTACATCCATGTTGCATCAGTGCTTCCACAACATGCTGTACATCCATGTTGCATCAGTGCTTCCACAACATGCTGTACATCCATGTTGCATCAGTGCTTCCACAACATGCTGTACATCCATGTTGCATCAGTGCTTCCACAACATGCTCGTTCCAACAACTCCATGTTGCATCAGTGCTTCCACAACATGATGTACATCCATGTTGCATCAGTGCTTCCACAACATGCTGT